>NC_140485.1:77363111-77585611 GCF_964271855.1 Acomys minous | reverse complement strand
TCAATTATATGACTTTTATTATATGTTGATCTAAAGAAAAAAAAAAGCCTAACTATATTATGACTCTGGGCACATTTATTGATGGGCTCAGAATGACTTCAACTCTCTCAGAAGCCAAGAGATAAGCTACGGTGTGGTCAGGCTCTGTGCACCCCCAGCTTCCTGCTGCCTGGCCCTGCCTAGCACATCACCCCTAAGCTTCATGGATCGATGCACTTGGTAGACTCCTCACAGGCTTGAGTATGAAGTGTGGTCAGGGGCACTAAGTTTATGAGGTGCCACTGAGGAGTGAGTTCTCTTCAGCCTTGGCACTAGGGCCAGTGCCTTAGAGAGCCTGTCAGTTCCTCCCCTGGAGCTGGGCTGGACTGCCTTGGAATTCACTCCAGGGCCGGCTTAGGAGCTGCTCCAAGCAGTCTGCCTGCACGCTGAGCCTCGCACCTTGTACATGACCAAAGATGGTATCCTTGAGCACCGTGCCCCACCTGACTCACCGTAATTGGAACCAGACAACTGGGCTCTTCCCAGAAGTCAGATCCTTGGGAGGAGGGAGATCTGCCAGCTCTGAGGATGAGGGGCAGTGAGTGAGGGGAGGCCCCTGCTTCGAAAGGCTTCCAGAATAGGCTGAACTGGTGTGAGAATGGCTATCTTCCTGGCCAAGCACATGACCTCCCAGAGTGACCATGTTGAAAGGGAAACAATAAACATTTGTGTAAGGCCTGCTCTGTTTAGATCCTGGGCCATCTTATGCTCCTTCAGCCAAGGAACAGCAGGGCCAGGGTGGAAGGAGGGCGTGTGGACGGCCTGTGGTGGTGGGGCTAGACTGCAGGGCCACATAATGTATGTTCAGCCAGTCACATTTATAGTAAGAAACAGGTAAGCCGGGCATGATGGTACAGGCCTGAAATCTCAGCACATAGGAATCGAAGGCAGCAAGGTCAGTTCAAGGCCAGCCTAGGCTACCTGAGAACCTGTGTCAAGGTCAGGAGTTCAAGGCCAGCCTAGGCTACCTGAGAACCCGTGTTAAGGTCAGGAGTTCAAGGCCAGCCTAGGCTACCAGAGAACCCGTGTCAAGGTCAGGAGTTCAAGGCCAACCTAGGCTACCTGAGAACCCGTGTCAAGGTCAGGAGTTCAAGGCCAGCCTAGGCTACCTGAGAACCCGTGTTAAGGTCAGGAGTTCAAGGCCAGCCTAGGCTACCTGAGAACCCGTGTCAAGGTCAGGAGTTCAAGGCCAGCCTAGGCTACCTGAGAACCTGTGTCAAGGTCAGGAGTTCAAGGCCAGCCTAGGCTACCTGGGATTCCACCATATCCATCCTAGATCAAACTCAGGCTGTCAGGCTTGGCGTCAGGTGTCTGAGCACTGAGCTGTCTCACTGACCCCGCCCTCCTGTTTTTGAGGTTAAATCTTATTCTGCAGCCCAGACTGGCTTTGAACTTGCTGTTTTTATAGCGCAGGCTGGCCTTGAACTCATCTTCCAGCTGAGAACTGGGATTACAGACTTGATCTGACCGGTTTCCCCCCTTATTTACTTTGTTTGTTTTTAATACTTATTTTTAGGGGATAGGGGCACACTTGCTACAGCATGTATGTGATAGTTAAAACACAACTTTCAGGAGTATGTTCTCGCCTTTCTTCATGTGGTCCCAAGGATCAAATTCAGGCTATCAGGCTTGGTGACAAGTGCCTTAGCCAGCTGAGCCCTCTCTCTGGCCCTTGCTTTGTGCCTTTTTTTGTTTGGTTGGTTTGGTTTTCTTTGAGACAGGGTTTCTCTGTGTAGCCTTGACTGTTCTAAAACTCGCTATAGACCATGCTGACCTTGAGCTCACAAAGATCTGCCTGCCTCTGTCTCCCAAGTGCTGGGATGAAAGGCGTGAGTCACCACCACCTGGTTTATGGTTTATGGTTTATCGTTGCCTGTGGAAGTTCTTTGTCTATTGCAATGCTAGACCTTTACTGTAAGTATGAGTCACAGAAGTCTCCCTCCATTCTCTGGGCTGCCTTTCACTCTCTGAGAAATACTCATTATGAACAAAAGACTTTGGTTTTTATGTGGAGTCTAATTGACGTTTTTCTTTGTTGCTTGGGCCTTTGATGTCACATCTGGGAACCATTGCCAAATCCAGTGTCACAGAGACTTCCCCCAAAGGCTTCTCCTAACAGTTTTATAATTTGGACTCTTAAATTTAGATCTTGGGTGAATTTGAATTAATTTTTGTATAGGGTACAAGGGGACCATCCAGCTCCATTTGTTTGTTTTTTTGCATGTGGACACTGTTTCCTTGCACATTTGTTTAAAGGTTGTCCTCCTGTGTGTGTATTCGGAGCTCTTTGTCCTGTTGGTCTGTCTGTCTGTTCTCATGTCAGTAGCTTTGTTTTCACTACCTTAGTTTTCTAGTAAATTTTGACATCATAAAATAAGTTCTTTAGCCTGGCGGTGGTGGTGTACACCTTTAATCCCAGCACTCGGGAGGCAGAGGCAGAGGCAGGCTGTGAGTTCGAGGCCAGCCTGGTCTACAAAGCGAGTCCAGGACAGCCAAGGCTACACAGAGAGACCCTGTCTTGAAAAACCAAAAAAAGAATAGGGTTTTGAATAACAGTCATGGTGGGAAGATGGCAGCTTTATGGAGGGCTCAGGGCTGGAGGCATGGCTCAGTGGCTATGAGACTGGCTGCTCTTCCAGAGAACCAGGGTTTGACTCCCAGAACCTACGTGGCAGCTCACAACTGTTTGTAACGTCCTACTTCCAGGGGATCTGGACACAAACATGCATGCAAACACAACACCAATGTCCATAAAATAAAAATAAGTAAATTATTTTTTTAATGGAATAGAGCTGGCCACGGTGGCGCATGCATTTAGTCCCACACTCAGGGAGGCAGAAGCAGGAGGATCTCTGTGAGTTTGAGGCTAGCCTGGTCTACAGAGTGAGTTCCAGGATGGCCAGGGCTACACAGAGAAACTCTGTCTCGACATCCCTCCCCAGCCCCCCCCTCCCAAAGTGGAAGAGGGCTGGTGAGAGAGAAGTGCACTGAGGCACGACTGGTCACCCTGTTACCTAGCTGCCAGTTTTCTTGTATGGTCTTCCCTTTATCCACTTTGTCTCTCCACTCAAACTTGTAGTTTAGGGCTGGGCATGGTGGTGCACACTTCTGCATGCCAGCACTTAGGAGACAGAGGCAGGAAAGCAAGCAGCTCTGTGAGTGCGAGGCCAGCCTGATCTAGATATCGAGTTCCAGGACAGCCAGGGCTACATAAAGAGGCTCCATCTCAGAAAACAGAAAACAGAAGACAAAAAGTAAGTGAATAGATAAAGTAACTGCAACAAAAATAATTTCGAGCTTGTCACTTCTCTGCTTTACTTCTCACTTGGTCGAAGCAAAAAGATCTGGGTCTTCCAAGGTGTGTTCATTCTCCCATTCCATCCCACCAGCTTCCAGTTTCCCTCCTGACCACTCCTTCCTGGCCGTGTGGGTCCCTCCCCCATCCTGGGGTCGCCACATTTGCTTTTCCTTCTGTCCAGAGTACTCTTCTCCCATTGCAAGTGTGAGCTGCTCTCCTTCTGCCCCGTGTTCTCATCTCTGGGTTTACTGAAGACCTGCCCCGTCCACAGAGGCCTTCCCTCCCCCCCATACAAGATCAAATGGTGCTCTTTCTTAAGCGTCTCCCAGGCTCTCTCCCGGGACAGCATGGCTCCATGCTTCATTGTCTGCTTCCATTTGGAGCAGAGCTCTGAGAACAGGCATTTGTCTGTATCTCTTTTTTCAGTCTTTGGTATCGCTAAGTGTTATTTCACTAGGAGAATGAGTAAACAAGTTGAATCAGATATGTAGTCGCTGCACCTCAGTTGGAAGAATGCTTGCTCAGCGTCCGTGAGGCCCTGGGCTCCAGACCTAGCACTGTATAAGTGGGACTTAAGGACGCAAGCTGGTAAGTCCAGCTCTGGGAAGGCAGAAGCCGATACTCTTCCTGGATTAACAGCACGCTCCAGGCCTGCCCAGGGTGAGTGAGACACTATCTCAAAAGCAAAACAAAACACAGAGATGTACGGGGCTCTATAAATACATCGGTTGGAGATATTTGCATTTGGTTATCTATCTATCTATCTATCTATCTATCTATCTATCTATCTAAGTGTTTTTTAGCTAGGGTTTCTCTGTGTAGCCTTGGCTGTCCTGGAACTCACTCTGTAGACCAGGCTAGCCTCGAACTCACAGAGATCCACCTGCCTCTGCCTCCCAAGTGCTGGAATTACAGGTGTGCGCCACCACACCCAGCTTTTATTAGCTTTATATTTGGAAAGCATCAAACATTTTGAAAGTTGAAGCACTAATTCACTCTGCATCTATTCTTTTATTAGATTCAAGAATTGTTTATGCTTCCCTGAAGTTGCTGCATATTTTTGTGTGTGCGTGTGGTGTGCATGCGTGTGCTGTGCGTGTGCTGTGCATGGCTGTGTGTGTGCTGTGCCTGTGCTGTGTGTGTGCTGTGCGTGTGCTATGCATGGCTGTGCCTGTGCTGTGCGTGTGCTGTGCCTGTGCTGTGCCTGTGCTGTGCCTGTAGGAAGCCGTGCACGTGTAGAAACCTGACATTCATTCTCTCCATTTAGAATTTGGTTCTGGAGGACGCTAACTCTCAAGAGACGCCTGGCCGTGGTGACTTGAGCCATGGCCTCTGACCTGGACTTCTCACCTCCTGAGGTGCCCGAGCCCACCTTCCTGGAGAACCTGCTGCGCTACGGGCTCTTCCTGGGAGCCATCTTCCAGCTCATCTGTGTGTTGGCCATTATCGTGCCCATTCCCAAGTCCCATGAGGCGGTGAGTCCCTCCCTGGGACCCCAGCTTCCCAAGTGGCGGACTGGGTTCTTGTACTAGAGACATCACCACACCCAAGACCAGCAGGGACCGTGCTGGCCCTTATCCCGTTACAGTGGTCCCTGGAGGCCTAGCTGATGGAAGGAACCCGTGGCTTCATTTGTTCAGGTCTTTATACTGATTTCTTTTTTGAGGCAGATTCTTATTGTGTAATCTAGGGCCGGCCCCAGACTTGGTATCTCCATGAGTCCTGAATGTTACGTATCTATTAAGCTTTTTATTTTATTTTATTTTATTTTGAGACAGTCTAGCTGGCTTTGGACTTGAGGCAGCCTCCCTGCCTCAGCCTCCTGGGACCAGTGTGAGCCATCACACATGGCCTCTGTTAAGACTTTGATTAGCTCCTCCTATGTGCCAGACTGCTAAGACAGCTCTGCCTTCTGGGAGCTTCTTGTCTTTGTGAGGGATGCAGATATAAAACAGTACTTAGTGATGCATGCCTATAGTCCCAGCACGTAGAGCAAGGCAGAAAGATAGTCAGTTCAAAGCCAGCCTGGGCTGTATAGTAAGATCCTATCTCCCAAAATTGGGAAAGAACAGCAATAAATTTGCTTCCATGCGATGTGCAGGGTATACTCTGAGTGAATAACTAAGTGGAGGGGCCCAGTCATCCCCTGGGGTAGGGCTGGCCTGTCCCTGCTGTTGAGACAGAGAATGAGCAGCCTTCTGCCAGGTGAAGTGGGGGAGGCGGGAGGACAGCATTCCAGGGCAGAGCAAGTGCCTGCCAGGAGCATGAGCACTGAAGGACCAGGCTAGTCCAGGCAACTAGGAGATGACTGTGGCTGGGACACAGAGGGGACTGAGTGAGAGGTGCAGCCAGGGGTGTGGGCAGGGCCCAGAGGGCTTGAAGACAGTGACATGGTCACGTTGGCTTTGGGTCTGACATTTACTCTGTGAATGTCTTTGTTCTGTCCCTCCCTTCTTTCA
The DNA here is from genome assembly GCF_964271855.1 of Acomys minous. Taxonomy (NCBI): domain Eukaryota; kingdom Metazoa; phylum Chordata; class Mammalia; order Rodentia; family Muridae; genus Acomys; species Acomys minous. The sequence goes on along the minus strand of NC_140485.1, from coordinate 77,579,815 downwards.
CCAGTTCTTGTGCACTGCCCCCATTTTCTTCTGACATTGATTTGTTGGAGAAAACAAGTCCATCCTCTGTGATCTGCTCACTCCAGGATTTGGCTGATTGCTTTTCTATGTGGCCACTGTTGCCACAGGAAGTTCCATATAGGCCCCTGAGGCCATTCAGTTATTTCTCATGGCTGGCTGTGGTGTTGCTGTTTTTACAGTTGTGATTGGTGTCAGCAGGACCATGTGCAGTGAGAGACATTGTAAGTGCAGGTGGTCTTCCCTGACCCTGAAGTCTTTGTCCTAAGTGGCTGCAGCATCCACTGCTGGTCACTGCTGGGATTCATTAGTCCCCTCGGTATTGCCAGGTGTAACTGTTCAGTGAGGACCTGTTATTTAGGATTGATTTATTATATATACAGTATTCTGCCTGCATGTATACCTGCAGGCCAGAAGAGAGCTTTAGATCACATTTTAGATGGTTGTGAGCCACCATGTGGTTTCTGGGAACTGAACTCAGGACTTCTGGAAGAGCAGACAGTGCCCTTAACTGCTGAGCCATCTCTCCAGCGCCCCAGTGAGGACCTTTGTGTTGCTAGCCTATGTGTTTGAATATTTTGCCTGCATATGTGTATATTGTTATATAGACAGTAAATCTAAGCCAGGTGTGGTGGTGCACACCTTTAATCCCAGCACTCAGGCAGAGGCAGGCGGATCACTGTGAGTTCAAGGCCAGTCTGGTCTACAAAAGCTACACTGAGAGACCCTATCTCAAAAATCAAAAACAAAACATAAATCCCAAATCATTTGATGAATGATTTGCCAGTGAAGACTCAGGAGCCAGATGCTGGAGTGAAAACCTGCTAGCTCAGAAAGGCAGAGAATGCACCAGCTGGCCGTCCTCCTCAGCCCCCCTCTCAGAGGGAAAAATCCAAGAAGCTCACCAGCTCAGCTGACAGCCCAGGAGAAAAAGGCCGAAAAAAATCCAAAGCCAAAGGCTTACTAGCTCAAAAAAGCTCAAAAGCCCGCTTCTTCTTATCCATGCTAACTTAAATACCCCTCAACTCAAAATCCCTCCTACTTTATAATCCTTGTCAGCTGGGTTCTTGCTCCGCCTCTTGACCTAGGATTAACTTTATTAAATCCTGTGTAGAGAAAGCTCTAGGATTAAAGGTGTGTGCTAGGGCTGGCTGAACCACACCACAATCACTTGTTTACAATAAACAGAAAGTTCTTGGATTAAAGGTGTGTGCTAGGGCTGGCTGAACCACACCACAATCACCTGTTTATAATAAACAGAAAGTTCTTGGATTAAAGGTGTGTGCTAAAAAATAATAATAATAATAATAAAATAAAATTAATAAATAAATTTTAAAAAGGTGTGTGCTAGGGCTAAAACATACTGAACAAGAGACAGGGTTTTACAGTTCACAGTCTCGGGGTTCACAATGAGACCAAATACCCTGCAGCCTGTGTATATGAGTATGTGTATGCCTGTTGCCCCCCCCCCATTGTCCCCCAACCGCCTGTGAGTGTTGTGAGCCGCCTGTGGGTGCTGGGATTTGAAGGTCCTCTGCAAGAGCAACAAGTCCTCTTAACCTCTCAGCCTTCTCTCCAGTACCCTGCGATAATTCCTAAATTGCATTTGTTTGTTTGTTTTTTTGGAGTGTGTGTAGGTGTGAGCTTGTGTGGCGGTCAAAGGTCAGCTTTTGAGAGTTGTTCTCTCCTTCCACTATGTGGGTTCCAGGGATAGAACTCAGCTTGCCAGTCTTGGGAGCAGACACCTTTACCCTGTGAGCCACCCCACAGACTTGGGTTTTGTTTATTTTATTACTTGAGACAGGGTCTTCCTTTGAAGCCCAAACTGTCTTTGAATCCACTCTTCTTTCACCTCAGCCCCCCAAACACTATGATAACAAATGTGTGCCAATGCACCCAGCCACAATAAGGCTTTTCTTTTCCTTTTTCTTTCTTTCTTTTTTTTTTTTTCTTCTCGAGACAGGGTTTCTCTGTGTAGCCTTGGCTCTCCTAGACTCACTTTGTAGACCAGGCTGGCCTCGAACTCACAGAGATCCACCTGTTTCTGCTAGGATTAAAGGCATGTGCCACCACGCCCCTCTGGCTTTTTTTTTTTTTAAGATTTATTTATTCATTATTATATATACAATGCTCTCCCTGCATGTACACCTGCAGGCCAGAAGAGGGCATCATATCTCATTATAGATGGTTGTGAGCCCACCATGTGACTGTTGGGAATTGAACTCAGGACCTCTGGAAGAGCAGTCAGTGCTTTTAAACTATGAGCCATCTCTCCAGCCCCTGACAATAAGGTTTTTTAAAAAGAAGTTGCAGGCCGGGTGTGGTGGCGCATACTTTGGAGGCAGAGGTAGGTAGATTTCCTGTGACTCGAGGCCAGCCTGGCCTGCAAAGAGGGTCCAGATCAGCCGAGCCCACACAGAGAAACCCTGTGTGCGTGGGGGGAGTTGCAGCAGGTACAGTGGCTAAAACACCCATACATGCAGCATGCAGGAAGCTACACAGGAAGATTGCTGTAGGTTCGAGGGCAGTCTAGACTCTCAAATTGTAGGCCAGTGTGAGCTACTGAGACCTCATCTCGGTAGAAAGAATTGGGGTTCATACAGATATTTAGAACTCAAACTGAAGACTCCAGAGTTTTTATTTTGAGTTTACAATTGTATCCTTAAACATTTTTTTACGTTTATTTATTTTGCGTGTGAATGCAATGTGGAGATCAGAGGACAGCCTTCAAAAGTTGGGTTTTGCCTTCCACCATGAGGGTCCCTGGGACTGAACCCAGGCTGCCAAGCTTGGTTCCAAGTGCTTTACCCACTGAGCCATCTAGCCGGTTCTAAACGTACATCTTTTTATACCGGCGGTCTTATTTCCTGGCAGATTAGCATCATGGCTACCTTGTTCTGTTCTGTTGTGTTGGAGGTCAGCCAAGGCCAACTTAGGTTCCGTGATGAGTTAGGAGGCCTCACAGCTGAGGTTACACAGTGTGAGGAGATAGAGGAGGTCTGGGATGAAGGCGGAGATCAACTGACCCCGTCCAAAAGTACCCAGACCGGAGCCACACACACGGGTCCAACTCCAGCAGCAAAGAGCTGATAGATCATGAAGCATTGTCCAGCAAGGCAGTCCTTAGAGTGTCCTCTGGCCAGGACGAGTTTGTATTGGGTTGTTTTGTCTGAGGCAGTCTCATGTAGCAGAGGCTGCCCTTAAATTCCTGCTTTTCCTGCCTCTATATCCCTAACGATGGGATTTCAGTCCTTCACCTCCTCACCTGGTTTTTAGGGCATCACATGCTGAGACACAAGCTTCCTATCCATGAGCTGTAGCCCTAGCCCACAGGCTTAGTATTGGGACTGCTCACATAAGTGCTGTCTACCAACTGTATACCCAAACTTCAGCCTTCCAGAAAAGCAGATGTCCAGCATGAGCCCAGGGGCTTGATGGGCTGGGCACAGTGCACTCTCACCAACTGTGGGAGCTGGGGGCGTGGGGGGGGGGGCTGTTAGAGATCCCGGTGCCAGTGCCAGCAGGGACCAGCAGCTTCTGGAAAGACGGCGGCTGTGCTTTACGTGACTGTTTTACACACCTACAGTGTCTGACGTGCAGTATGAGCCTGAGAATCAGATGGAAACGTGAGGGTTTGTTTTGGCCTCAGGCTGTGTTCCTGCAGGGTGACTGCAGTTGAGCACGGCGCTCTCAGCCTGTTCTCTGTGTGGACTCCACTCTGGAAGACATTAGGCACATTTGCTAAAGCCTGTTTTTAATTTCTAGCATTTTTTTCCTTTTAGTTTAATTTGTTTTTGAAATCTTATAAAATGTTTATATATAACATTTCAAACTATATAGTAAGTTACACTCATAGAAGTTTCCTCTAATCTCATTATTCCCCACCGCTCCTCTCCCTCCCAGAGTGAGCCACTTTTATTACTATGATTCATCTTTATCATTTTGATTCATTGTTGTTTTTTTAAACCAATAAATGCTTATGTGTTGTCTGTATATGAATATGCGTGCATTTGCAGTCCTTCCTCTGAGGGGCTGGGCTGGTACATAATCACAAACATACCTTCTTTTTATTTTTCTTCCCCGCTCCCCGCTACATGTCACTATGCAGCCCTGGCTGGCCAGAGCCCACTGTGCATGTACACGGGGCTGGCCTCACCCTCGCAGAGACCCGCCTGTGTCTGTCTCCTGAGTGCTGGGATTGAAGGCGTGTGTCCCACAGCTGGCTGTTCCCTAACTGCAGGGTGCAGTCTGGAGACTGAACGTCCTGGGGCTTGTTGTGTTGTGGCCTGATGGGTGCTGCTGCAGTAGACAACCAAGTCAGGGGAGCAGGTGTGTGTGGGCCAGCGGAAAGAGCGCACCAGGGCTTAAGTTTTAAAAAGATGCCTTTAAGGGGCTGGAGAGATGGCTCCGTGTAAATGCCCTTGGTGCTTTCCAAAGGGCCCGGGTTCAGTTTCTGGGACGCAGCTCACACCTGTGTGTAACTCTAGTTCCAGGGCTCCTGCTGGCCACACACACACACACACACACACACACACACACACACACGCATCAATAAACACACAAAAAAAATAATTACGTATTTTAAAAGGTTCCTTTAAGGCATCTGGGTGGTCGCTCTGTCAGGTCAACAGGTGGATTTGCATGTCTGTAGGGAAGGAGGCTGTGGCAAACAGGTGACTGACATCAGGGCACGTGCAGGGTGACACTGAAGCCATGTGAGAGGATGAACTCTTCCAGAGAGACACTGAAGTGAGATGAAGAAGGCTAGGAGCTGGTGCTATGGCACACACCTGTAATGAGCAAGTTTGGGGCTAGCCTAGGCTACACAGTAAGCTCAGGGCCAATTTGGGCTACATGGACACTGCCTGAAGTGGGTACGGAGATGGCTGAGTGAGTAAAGTTCTTGCTGTGCAACATGAGGACCTACATCTGGGTCCTTAGCACCTACATGTTAAGTGTGTGTGACCCCAGCACTGGGGCGGGTGAGAAAGGCAGAGTCAGGGCTTGTTTGCTGCCAACCTAGCTGAAAAATGGCAAGCCCCAGATTGGCTGTCTTCCTCCAGTCTCTGTACATGACATGGATGCATGCACACGAGACAAAGGACAGAGCTTTGAGGCCTGGTGCGTGGACAGGCTGTGGCCTCTGCTGGTTTTGTCAGTTGTGTACGCTAGTGTTTGTTTTCTTTCTTTCTTTCTTTTTTTTTTTTTAAGACAAGGTTTCTCTGTGTAGCCTTGGCTGTCCTGGACTCGCTTTGTAGACCCATTGTCACATCACACTTTAAGAACAAAATCTCCCTGGGCGCAGTGGCACAGGCCTGTAATCCCAGCACTCAGGGAGGCAGAGGCAGAGGCAGACGGATCTCTGTGAGTTCGAGGTCAGCCTGTTCTACAAAGTGAGTCCAGGACAGTCAAGGCTACCCAGAGAAACCCTGTTTCTAATTAATTAATTATTTTTAAAAAGGAGCACCATCCCTAGCCCCGGGCCTCAGCCGGGACATGTTGCTGGGCGTTTTAAGTGACAAACTTTTATTGTTACTAGCTACTGCTGCTGAAGCTATTCTGGATCTCCAGAGACAGGGGCTGAGGGGGCGGAATAACTGTTTTATTTGGATAGCTAGGAAGGAAAGCCATGTTCCGCCCATTGTTCTTAACCCTTTGAAGTGAGCAGAAGTCTGGGTCTATCCCACAGGCTTGCAGGGAAGGGCCACAGCTGGCTAAAGCCATTCAAGGCAAGGAGTTGACAAAGGGCTCAGAAATAAGCACCTCAAATCAACTGAAAGTTGTTCTCTGACCTCACTGTGACATGCCCCCCCAAATGTTATATATATATATATATATATATTACATGTCTCCTAAAAAACAAACAGGCAAAAATAATATATGTATATGTGTATATTATATATATGCATGTACTTTAAAAATTATGTAATATAATATAATTTTTAAAAAGTACTCACCCAGCAAGCAGGAAATTTTAACTTACCCGATCTTTTAAAATATAAATACATTGTAGTTCAGGGGACAGGGAGCACAGGGGAGATGTCTTCCTAGCTGAAGTTTACTCTATCTCTGTTTTATTTTGTTTTGCTGAAACAAGATTTCACACTGTAGCCCATGCTGGCCTCAAACAGAGAATAATAGCCTTCCTGCCTCAGTTTCCCAAGTGCTAGAATTATAGGCATGGGCCGCCACACAGGACTGCTTAGCTGCCTTGTGAAAGCATGTATATATGTGTGGAGGTCAGTGGGCACCTTGCAGAGATCAGTTCCACCCGTGGATTCTGGGGCTCAAGCTCAGGTCAGAGGCTTGGTGGCAAGTCCGTTTACCTACCAGCCATCTCACTGAGCCCCGTTTTGGCTGACCTGGAACTCACTGTGTAGACTAGACTGTCCTCAAACTCATAGAGATCTGCCCACCTCTCTCCCAAGAGCTAGGGTTGTGCCACTATAGTTGACCCATTTCACTTTTAAAGAAAAAGCTTGCCGGGGACTGGAGAGATGGTTCAATTAGCATGGCTGTCTATATAAAAATAAAAAAGAAAGAAAGAAAACAAAAACTAGCGTACACAACTGACAAAACCAGCAGAGGCCACTGTTCTTTTTTTTTTTTTTTTTTAAGATTTATTTATTTATTATTATGTCTACAGTATTCTGCCTGCATGTAGGCCTGCATGACAGAAGAGGGCACCAGATCTCTTTATAGGTGGTTGTAAGTTACCATGTAGTTGCTGGGAATTGAACTCTGGAAGAACAGCCAATGCTCTTAACCTCTGAGCCATCTCTCCAGCCTGGCTTACTGTTCTTGTAGAGCACCTAAGCTTGGCTTCCAGCACCCACACTGGGCAGCTCACAGCACCTGTAATTGAGGCTCCAGAGGAGCAAGATGCTCCTCTGGTCTCTGCAGGCACCCACATAAATACACATGCACATAAATACAAATAAAATAAATCTTAAACAATAACAAAAAACTAGGGCTAGAGAGATGGCTTGGCTGTTAAGAGCATTGGCTGGTCTTGTAGAGGACCTGGGTTTGGTTCGCAGCACTCACAAAGTGGCTCATACCATCTGTAACTCCAATTCCAGCAGATCCTCTTCTGGCCTGACCTCCCATCTCTGTGGGTACCAGGCATACACATGGTATACGTTCAAACAAGGAGACAAATCTCTCATACACATAAAATAAAATAAAATAAAATAAAATAAAATAAAATAAAATAAAATAAAATAAATACATCTTTATAAAACAAAACAAGCACCAGGCGTGGTGGTGAACGCCTTTAATCCTAGCAAGGCCAGCCTGGTCTATTTAGTCTAGGATAGCCAAGGCTACACAGAGAAATCCTGTCTCGAGAAAACAAAGAAAGAAAGAAACAAACAACAACAACAAAACACCAAGCAAACAAACAAAACCTTTTCATTGAGTCAGTAGTAACAATGACAATAAAATAAAGCACAGCGGCCCCACTCACTGCCTTAGGCCAGCATATGGCCCCGGGACTAGGGATTCTGTAACCAACTTTCTTCTGTCTGTTGCCATGAGACAGTCTCCTCCCCCACCCTCCCCACCCTCCTAACTACAGGCATGGAAAGAAAAGGAGCTGTGTGCGAGAACTAGACAGCAGAGTGGTGAGTGTCTGGGCTGCACTGCTGTGAGTGTCCCTAACAGCCAGCTGGGATGTGGGGGGGACAAAGGAGGTCTTAGGGAGGAAGGGGGCCCGGGAAAGTAGGGGCAGTTGTAGAGACTCCTTATGGCCTGAGGGCAGCCGGGGGGTGCTTGGTTGCAGAGGATGCTACAGAGGTGGGAGAGGGGCAAAAGTGGGGTGAAGAGGCCCAGAAAACAATGCTGCTCTTTACTATTTTGCTTAGGGCAAAACTGTCCTCTTGCTTGGCATATAGACACAAGGTTTATTAGTGGCTTTTTGGGTCAGAAGATAATATTTTTGGCTCCAGATGATGGGAAAGCCTTTGAAAAGCAAAAGAATGTCTTTCCTGTTTCCAATAAGCTGATTTCTTGCAACTGGCTTATGCCTTCAGTGCTCCAGTATTTAGGAGATTATTTGAAAGCTCTTTGGGGGCTAATCAGGGAAGAGAAAAAAGAGCACACATAAATGCTTCCCACCCCACCCCCATCCTTTTCAGAGGAGAAACAGGAGCCCATTGGCCAAAACTGGCCACGCCCCTAAAATCCTGAGCCAGATGGAAGGTTCTCCCCTCGACACCTCATTAAGCTAAGACCTGAGAAAACATTTATTTGCTCCTAAGGCCAAGGCCACACAACCCAAGTATTTTCTTGTAGGCTAGATTCTAAAATATGAGCTAGTGAGTTCTTAGACTCAGAAAAAACTGTAAATGCATTTGTCTCTCAAGCCAAGTTTGATTGTGTGGAGCATGGTAAAAAAGGATCTCAGGAGACTGATGACAGTGCATGACGGCCTCAAGCCCATGCCTGTTCTCCGCCCAGAAGCTACATGATAGAAGAAGAGAGCTGACTCTATAAAATCATCCCCTGACCTTCAACATACACACGCACGCACGCACTCACGCACACACACACACACACACACACACACACACATACACACACACACACACAGGGTAAATAATGGTAATAAGATTTAGGCTGTACATAGTGATACATGCTTTTTTCCCCTTTTTTACATATATATTTATATTATTATACCTATATACAATAAACTACATACAGCAAGAAGAATCACGAAACAGTCAGGAATTATATAAATGTTACATTCATAGATTTTTTGGCTATTCATAGTATTTGGCAACCTTGAAGAAAACATCTTTCCTATCTTGGTGAGTCTAAAATTCTGAATGTAAATCAGTATCTATCATATCTCATCTTTATCAACTTAAAACATATATCTAGACCTAAAAACACCTTAACCTCTAAACAACTAAGCTTAATTGTTGAACTAAACTATCTGGTCTTCAACCCCATCAGAGTCTTGAGAAGGAATAAAATTAATTACCTGAGTAAACAGAAAAATGACAGAGACAGTTTGCTGTCTCACCCAGTCACCCAAAACTCTCTACAACGCTGGAGCATATGCTTTCAATTACAGCACTCAGGGGGCAGAGGCAGATGATCTCTGAGTTTAAGGCCAGGTTGGTCTGTCCAGCCAGCTACAGGTATATGGTGAGACCCTGTCTCAAAAGGAGAATAAAATAAAAAGGATTCTGAGATAGCCTCTGGGCTCTAGAGGAATGAAATTGTTGATGTTGCCCATGAGCCGAGGGCTGGGAATGTCATCATTCTGTACCTGGCTGGCGCCATCTGGGGAGTTTTCGGAGCCCTAGGCTGACTCCTGGAGATGTTGATCCTCTTCATCAGAGTCTCAGATCAATGTTTTGTACCCAAGGGGAGCTAATATGTAGCCCTTGTCTAGACCTTGGATTTCCCTGAAACATAAACTAATTTTATGAGGACAGGCTAAGTTTGAAATGATGCTTTGAGACAGGAGCTGAGTGGTAGTGGCACATGCCTTTAATCCTCGCATCTGACAGAGGCAGGTGGACCTCTGTGAGTTCAAGACCAGCCTGGTCTACAGAGCGAGTTCCAGGACAGCCAGCGCTACACAGAAAAACCCTGCCTGGAAAAAATAGCAGCAGCAACAACAAAACCAAACAAACAACCTGGGAAAGGAAAAGCCTGAGAGAAATTAAAATAGAGACCTTGGGTCATCGTGTGTGTGTGTGTGTGTGTGTGTGTGTGGTGTGTGTATGTGTGGTGTGTGTGTGTGTGTGTGTGTGTGTGTGTGTGTGTGTGTGTGTGTGTGTGTCCTTGAACTTGCTGTGTATTCAAGGATGGCTTTGAACTCATGATCCTCCTGCCTTTGCGTCCCCAGATGCCAGCATCATCAGTGTGCTCCACCACAGCCAGCTTCAGTGTAGCATGCTTACTTGTGACCTAACAAGGAGTTGCTAGGCTCTGCAAGGAAATTAAGATTCCAGAAAGGCCTCAACTTGGCTCTGCCTACCTACCTTGCTTGAAGTTTATCTGCACTTGAGGTTGACTGGTCTGTAGCTGCTGCTTGGGGGGGCACCCAGGACTCGTAAGGTGCCCTCTGCCCCTCTCCTGTCCTTCACAACTCTCACTCGGGCCTGCTTCCTCTGCTCCCCGACCCTGTGGTGAGATGACAGCTCCCAGAGTTTATTTCTTTCAGCCACAGCCTCCCAAGGATGCTTGATCTTCCTTCCTGCCTGGCCTAGTTCAAAAGGCCTCTGGAAGGAACTGCATGGGGACAGCAGTGGTTGGTGGACGGGAGCTACAGAGTGACGGCGGGGATTGAGACCTGGAGGTCTAGTCCTCCAAAAGCTGAAGTCCCGGGCAGCTTATGTGAGCTCCAGTACCTCACAGACAAGAGGCAAGCAGGTTCTGCTCACGAGCTCTGCCAGACCCAGGCAGCCCTCTTCAGAGGGGTTCTAACAGAGCTAACTTGGGCTTCCAGGGTCTGTGATGGCATCTGTAAGCTAACTGGGTGCTTTTCTGGGGAGGCCTGTGTAGGCTTTCCTAGGTGAAATACAGCACCTTAAAGGGCAGTAAGCCAGACGTGCTGGGGCACACCTTTAACCTGCACACTCAGAATAGAAACACCTTTTCCCTGCACCCTCAGAACAGAGACAGGTGGATCCTGTGAGTTTGAGGCCAGCCTGGTCTACATAGCAAGTTCCAGACCTGTCAAGGCTGCACAATGAGACCCTATGTTAGAGAAGAGAAAAGAGGGGAAGAAAGAAAAAGAAAAGAAAGAATATTGAGAAAGTGCAGGTGGCTGCTGTGTGGCCTGCTCTGGCTCTGCCCTGTGTGGCCTGCGCTGGCCTCCTGGGCGTCTTTTGGATAGCTTTTGCACAAAATGTAGACCCACTCGGCCCCAGGTGAGTGGGTCCTGGCTTGTTGAGTGACTGCTGGCTTGTTGAGTGACTTGTGTAGCAGGTAGTAAGTGCATCTGGCAGCTCACCATGAGTTTGTAGTTTAGACGTTGGCTGAGCTAATCTTGAATATTCCTATCTCGTCTCAGTAAACAGCTAGCTGCCAGCACCTAGAAGGCAGGCAGCTTTGCTTGCTCACATCCCTGTCCAGGTCTGCTGTGTTAATGAAGCCTCGGTGTTCGGCTCCAGTAGCTTTCCCACACAGACATGGCGTGGCTTGTTAGCTTAGTGAACTTGGAAGCTTAGAGTCTTTGGAGCTATGTCTCTCCAGCTCCCGTCTTTGGGCGTGGGGGGTACTGACTTCCTTCTCCCGCCCTGTGGTGAGTAGGGAAGACAGTTGCTGTCAGCATCCCTGTCACCCAGGGTTTATATCTCAAGAACCATTTCCTTGCTCTGTTCCCTTTACAAATCTCACAGGGGCTCTGCTTGACCACGGCCTCACCTGGTGGCATTTAATATGCTGCCCACAGAGATGTCACTTCCGACCTGAAACCCCTTCCCTGAGCTCTGGGGCAATAGCCTAGAGTGCCAGAGTACTGTGAAAAGTTCCGTGTGGGGGCCTTGAGTTTCCGTGCCCATCGGGGCCACCAAGACTATATAGTTCACTTGAACAAGCACTCAGGGACTGGCTAACACAACCAGCTCTCGTTCTGCTGGCGTGCAGCTGCACTTAAGGAGGGGGGGCCGGGGGCGTAGACTTTATAGTTGGTTTGGGAGGCAGGTGTGCTTTACTTAGTGACATGTTCTGAGAGTGCTGTGTGGTGGACAGGGTCGGGACATCATCAGGCTCCACAGCCGCCAGGCTGCTAATGTGTGCCAGTCCTGGGAGAGGCTGGACACACAGCAGCCACACGCTCACCAGTGGAAGGACCAATGGAGTTTTGCCAAAGTGTGCCTAGGATGAGCTTCTGTGGCCGCTGTGTGTGTGTGTGTGTGTGTGTGTGTGTGTGTGTGTGTGTGTGTACTCATGTGGGCCTATATGTGGAGGCCAGAGATTCGTGTCAGTGTCTTCCTCAGTTGCTCATCATGGGTTTTTTTCTTAAATAATTTTTATCCTATTTTTTATATGTAAGAATGTTTTAACAAAACAAACAAGGCGGCCGCTAGTACACACCTTTAATCCCAGCACTTGGGGGCAGAGGCAGGTGGATCACTGTGAGTTCGAGGCCAGCCTGGTCTACAAAGTGAGTCCAGGACAGTCAAGACTACACAGAGAAACCTTGTCTTGAAAAACCAAACAAACAAATAAAAGAATGTTTGGCCTGTGTGTATGTTTATGCACATGTGTGCTCAGTGCCTACCGAGGCCAGAAGAAAGTGCGGATCTCCTAGAGTGGGTTGCAGACAGTGAGTGCTGGAAATCCAACCCGGGTCCTCTACCAACATCAGCCAGTGCTCCCAGGCAGCTGAGCTGTGCACCATCCTCCTTATGTTTTCTCACGGAACCTGGAACTCGGCAGTCCAGCTACACCAGCTGGCCAGCAACCCCAGACATCTTGTCTTTGCCTTCCTCAAGCTGGGATAGATAACAGGTGTGTGCTACCACACCCCACTTTACATGGTCCTGGGGATCAGAGCTCAGGTCCTTATGCTTCTGCAGCATGTGCTTTACTAACTGAACTGCCTCCCTAGCCCACCCCCCCCCTTTTTTTTTTGTCAATGTTGGGTATATTCCTCTATGTCTCCACCTTTTTTTTTTCCCCTGAGACAGGGTTTCTCTGTGTAGCCTTGGCTGTCGTGTAGACCACTTTGTAGACCACTTTGTAGACCAGGCTGGCCTTGAACTCACAGCAACCCACCTGCCTCTGCCTCCCGAGTGCTAGGCTTAAAGCTGTGCACCACCACCACCACCATCCCGGCTTGTTGTTTCTAATCACAGTTCTACTTGCCTGCGAGTGTCTTGGATGCCGTGTCTCTGTTTGGCACAGCTGAGCCCTTGTGGCCAGCCTCCCCGACTCCCCATGTCATCTGGTGTCTTGTCCTCTTCTCAAGGCCACTGCCGCACTCCGTCTCCACAAGGTCCTTTTTCTGGCCTGCGTAGGGCCTCCTGCAGGAGTGACGCCGTGGGAAGGGCCAGAGCTCAGCTGTGAGGCTGACTGCTCTGAGTTCTGTCCAGTCTTGATCCAGCTGAGCCATAAAAAGAGGCGAGCTCCTGGCGGGTCAGCTGAGACAGTTCCCAGGCGGTGCCTGAGCAGAGTGTTGCTTTTCTTTGCCTGGACTGTTTTCAAGGGAGGAGCGACAGTGTTGAATGACATTCTGTCCCGGTTTGCAGGCGCACAGCCACGCTGAGCTGCACAGTGGAGACAGCAAGCTCAGTGTCTCTCCCTTGACACTGCACAGATTCCGTTGCTCGGGCCTGAGAGATAGCAGCAATTTTCTGGCCTGGTGAGCTGCTCTCTCACCACCTCGTTACTGATGGGGTTGTCCAGGAAAGACGCCTCCATGGGCCCAGGAAACACCTGGCAATGAAGGCTTTTTTTTCCCCTCAATTACTTCAGACGAGGTACGGCGCCCCAGACGTAAAGGTGAGGGTGACAGGTGTATCATCTGCTCTTCCCTGGAGTGTCCCAGTCACACACATCTGAAGACAGGTGAAATCACTCACTTGTTCATTCGCTCCTGTCCATGAGAGCGAAAGCTACCCCTGTAGTGCTCGGACCAGGGGACTAAAATCACGCTGTGACAGCCACCTTTGCTTTCCTGTAGCTTGACTAAAAGTTCTCAGTGTCAGAGCTTTGGCTTCCTTGCCGGTAAATGCAGCTCCAGTGGCTGCGTCATCATCACAAGGCCCAGTGAGCAGATGGCTGAAGGACAGTGCGCCTTCTGGAGCTCCTCGTGGTGAGCACAGAACTTCCTATGCTGGAGGCCAGCGGCCCAGAGCAAGAAGGGCCTGCCTGCAGACAAGGCCGGGGCTGGAGGAGACTGCCTCTCGGAAACAACACTGGGGTTTTTGAAGTTCATCTCATACCAAAAAAGAAAAAGAAAAAAAAGACCAACCAGTAACATTTTAAAATCTGAAACCAGGAGCCGGGCATGGTGGAACACACCTTTAGTCCCAGCACTTGGGAAGCAGACGCAGGCAGATCACTGTAAGTCCGAGGCTAGCCTAGTCTACAAAGCGAGTCTAGGACACATGTCTGCATACATGTGTATGTATACGAATACACTGTACACACAGTATACATGCCTTTGTACACTGTTGGTGGTGTTATAAGGTGTCTGGGCACTTCTGTAAAGGAAAGCAGCAGAGAAGGAAGGCTAGGCAGTCATTGTAAGTGGAATTTGTCTTTAATTTTTAAACTCTATGTGTATGAGTGGTTTCCCTGCATGTATGTAAGTGTACCCTTCAGAGAGCAGAAAAAGATGTCATATTCCCTGGAACTGGAGTTACACGTGATCATAAGCTCTCACATGGATGCTAGGAACTGAACCTGGGTCCTCTGCAAGAGTAGCAAGTGTTCTTAACCACTGAGCCATCCCTATACCCTCAGGAGTGTGTTCTTAAGAGTGCCCAAGGCAAAGGGTGGGGAGCTGGGCGAGGGCAGCGGGTGCTCCTGTTAATACAGCTGGCTGGGAAGCCCCACAGCCAGCCCTGCAGTGTGGTGCCGTGAGGTTGCCTTCCCTGGTATGGGACATGAGACGGGGTGGAAGAAAGATCCTGGGGAGGCTTGGGTGGGGAGCAGGGGTGAGACCTGTACCTTGGCACATCCTTTGGCAGGTACAGGAGTGAGCAGGGGCAACAGGCGGGGCTGGGACAGTGGCTGAGTCAAGATGGAGAGAAGGTTGGGTCAGTAGGCCTTGCGACCTGTTGCAGAACAGTGGTTCTGGCATTACCCCGGCCCACTAGGGTAGACCACTGGGACCCTGGTCACTTCCTGGGGGAAAAAGGCTGGGCTTCTAGAAAAGATGCCATTTGGGCTGGGAGGGTTGAGTTGGAAGGACATGGGTGTGCCTGTGCTAGCTGTCTGGTGTATAGTGGACTGGGGCGGCGGGGGATGCGGGGTGCTCAGAGCTCCAAGGGCTGAGGCATCAGGAAGCATCTCTGTAGCATGAAGAAGCACAGGGCAGCCACCCGGCCACCGCACTAATCCCACTGCCACAGGGCAGCCACCAGGCCACCGCACTAATCCCACTGCCACAGGGCAGCCACCAGGCCACCGCACCGGCCCCACTGTCACAGGGCAGCCACCAGGCCACCGCACCGGCCCCACTGTCACAGGGCAGCCACCAGGTCACCGCACTGGCCCCACTGCCACAGGGCAGCCTCCAGGCCACCGCACCGGCCCCACTGCCACAGGCTTGAGCTCAGAGCAGCCTGAGCCATACATCTGTTCAGGGCACCTAGAGACACCTGGCTTCCACGGGGTGTGCAGGTGCTATATGGCACAGCTCTGTTCCCAAGGCCCCTGGCGACCTTGACATCATGTCCTTCTGGGTTTGCCTTAAACATAACCCTGCCCAGTGGACTGCAGGAGTATGCACTTGACAGCCACTCCTCTGAAATTTGGTTTTGTTTGATTTTCTAACTGGTTAATTTTTTTTTTCTTGGCCAAGTTACATAAATAATAGCGTGGGGAGACCTGGGATACCATTGAGTTCTGGCAGGAGAAGGCCAGCAGCCAGAGGATGTTGTGCCCGAGTCCTGAGACCTGGGGAGTGGGAAGCAGCCTTCTGGTAATGCCCACGGGGCCTTCCTCCTGCTCTCTGGCAAGGTCTGGGCTGGCTCTTGGTAGGGACCATCTCCCTGAGGTGTATTTCCTCCACTCGCAGGAAGTAGCCTGGGCCCTGGGGACTAGAGTAATGCCAGAAATCAAACAAGCTAGGGCCTAGGCTCCGAGAGTCAGCACAGGGGAACCTCTTTGTCTTCCAGAGCAAGGATGTAGCCTTAGTCTGCTTTTTTATTTTCCTAGTTTAACTAAAGATCAAGGGGTTTGGAGACCAGAGAGATGTCTCAGTGGTTAAGAGCACTTGCTTCTCTTGCAGAGGACCTGGGTTCGATTCTCACCACCCACATGGTGCCTCAGGGATATCTGTAAATCGAGCTCTGGGGTGCCAACACTCTTTTCTGACCTCTATGGGCACTGGACACACGTGTGATACACAGACATACATACAAGCAAAACACAAAAAATAAAATTAACATCTCATAGCAATTTGAAAAACTGTATCAAGGAGGCAAAACAAACAAACAGCAGAGCAGACGGACTTTTCCCTGCTGTCCTGCGCTGGCACCTTAGGAAGGTGTCCTTGAATTCAGGACAGTGCTTTTTTTTTTTTTTTAAATTAAAGTTTTTTGAGACAGTTTTCTCTGTGTGTACCCCTACCTGTCCTGGACTCACTTTGTAGACCAGGCTAGCCTCAAACTCACAGAGATCCACCTGCCTCTGCCTCCCAAGTGCTGGGATTAAAGGTGTGTGCCACCACCGCCCGTGCCCAGCCAGGACAGTGTTCTTGAGCCATGGCCAGTGCAAGGGGACACACGGCTGCCATCACGTGTGCATATAGTATCCAGGAGGAACCGGGAGTCCAGGTTTCGTGGGATATCATCCAGTTGGCATGAATTTTGAATTTTTAAAAACTTTCTGATGGTGTGTTTCTGTGCATGGTTTTGTGTGTGTGTGTGTGTATGTGTGTGTGTGTCTGTGTGTGTAAGGCAGAGGACAGTTGTAGAGTTAGTTCTCTCCTGTTTTCATGTAGGTCCTGGAAATTGAAGTGTATGGCAGGTGCTTTTCCCCACTGAGTCCTCTCACCAGCCTGGCAGGCATGTTTGTTTTATTTATTAACATGTGACATGGCTGGCATGCTTGCCACACTACACTTTTAGACGTCAGAGGACAGCACAAGTTTAGGCATCAGTTCTCTCCTACTCTGTGGGACCTGTAGATGAAACCCAGACCTCTGGGCTCGCTGTCCCTCTCCCTGCTGACCCCCACGCCACGCAGCCCACCCCAGCCCCACTCCAGCATGGGTTTTTAAGAATAAACACCGAAGACCAAGTGCAGCTCTCGGACAAAGCCCAGTGTGTAGCTGGCGTTCCCTGGGCTAGCTTGCTTCTAGTGTCCTTTTGGGCCACAGCATTCCTCCTGTCATCACCAGATGAGAGGAACCCCAGATTCCGGGTTCTTCTCTGGTCTGAGCAGAGTGGCCTGCGGCAGGCCTGCGCTTCCTGGGGCTTTCTCCCTCAGCACAGTGAGGCCAGACCCAGATCTGGGGCTCTGGACTTTCTCTTTCTTCTCAGCAGCAAAACTGTTGTTCCAATCAAATCGTTTGAGGGTGGATCACGGGGTAGGAGACAGACAGCAGAGCTGCCCCAGTTGCTGAGAACCTGGGGTTCTGGCCTGAGGTTGCCTCTGCCCTCCCCCAAGGCTCCTCTACCAGAGCCTGTGGATGAATGGGGGGAGGGGGGCGAGGGTCACCACCAGGAGTGCCAGCCACAGTGGCCTGCCCCACTGCCAACCCTCACTGATGTGTCCCAGCGTGGGACACCCCTGGGTGTTGTTCCAGGCCTCCTGGTGCTTCCTGTGACTCCGCCTTCCCCACAGAGGTCTGTCACTGTCCCCATCTTACACACAAGGCATGGGACTGAAGTTTCCACTGGCCACTGGGCTGGAAGGCAAAGGAGCCAGATGCCACCTGGTGCCATGTCCTTTCAGACTCTTCCCTGTGTTTCTGTGGCATGCTTCAGCAGACACAATGCCTTTGGTCAAGCTGGATTCCTCTAAACAGCTCTCTCTCTCTCTCTCTCTCTCTCTCTCTCTCTCTCTCTCTCTCTCTCTCTCTCTCTCTCTCTCTCTCTCAAATCACCACACAGGAGGCAGAGCAGTCTGAGCCTAGGAGTTCAGAGGTGCTGAAGAAGCCCAAGGCTGCCGCTCCATCCACCAACAAGAGGCCAAAGAAGGAGACGAAGAAGAAGCGTTAGAAATGGAGGCCGGAGGAGCCCGTGGCCTTGGGGACAGCCCTCCCGGGACCCAGCATCCTGTTTCCTCTCACAGACTGTCTCTGTCCCTGACTCAGAGTCTGAGGTGATTGAAACTCCCTTTGACCAGAGATCTGAACAGTCCCTAGGCTTCAGCTGTGCAGACCACCACTTCCTCTTCCTTCATTCTGTGGCACAGAGACTCCGAGAGTAAGCCCTGCCCCGGAGACTTCCCACGTCAGGGCAGGCTCACAGAGTCAAGCATTCGCATTAATCCTCGGGCCCAGTGATCTTCAGATGGAGTCACCCTGAGGTGTGGAGTTGTAACCTAAGGCTACAGGCACACCCTTCCCCATTGCTTGGGCCACATGTGTCACATGTGTCACTGTGTGCACAGAACTTCATATGTGTTTAGGTCAGGATACATGACAATGCCGTGTGTCCCAGCCTACTCACTATGGCAGCCAGGCCCTGAGGATGTTGGGGGTGGGGTGGGAGGACCGTCGAAGGCCTGGGCCCAGTGATGCCTGCCCAGGAATGTGCTGGCCAAATGAGGCCAGATTTCCTGGGCACAGACTTTGCAAGCCTTTGAAATAGGCATGTCACTCTCAGATCAACCTCTTTTCAGCCCATTCTAATAGTCAAAGTGCCTTTGACTCTGACCTGTCATCCCCACCTTTCCTTCCCTGACCAGCGAAGAAAATGTATGTGGAGAAATCAAAGCAAATAAACCTTCTTGCATGCTGAGCCTGCGTTGTCACTGAGGAGGGACAGGGCCAGCCTGGGTTTCTTCCCTGAGGATGAGGACACTGTGGGCAGAGAGGGAAGCCCTCTAGGCCGAGCTGCACTGCAACAGTCAGTGGCTCCATGCTGTCCTTAGTCAGTGGGAACCCTTGAGAGTTAAGCTTCTGCGGGGTCCAGGCCCCTGTCACCCTACTGCCAGAGGAAACACAACACTGCTCATCCTTAAAGACCTGAGAAATACAGTACAGTGCAGTAGGAAGCTTAGAGGCTCCAGGCACCTCTGATCATGGGAATCAGCTGCCCACGAAAGCCCCTAATACTGAAAAGTCAGGACAACAGGCTTCTCTGCCATCAGACCCTTTCCCAGGTATCATCAGGGCTGCTGAGGGACTCAGGCTCTTGAGACACCACAGTGGGAGTGTGACCCAACCCGAGGGTCCTGGCCATGCAATTGAACAGGCATTTATCCTGGAGTGGTATTTAGTGTATTAGGGCAGGTGCTGTGGGTGGGGTCCTTGCTTCGCAGAGCGCTTTGACAAGGCCTTGGGTATCGGGAAAGGCCACTTTGTGGAAACCGGGAGTGTCCCTGGCCTGGTGGGAGACTGACACTCGAACAGATGTGTCCTGAGGAGTCTCCATCAAGGGGTCACAGCAGATTCTAGGGGAGCCCAGCACAGGGGAGCCATCTCAGACCAAGGGTCAGCCCAGATGCCTGGCCCAGTGCCAGTGACCAGCTGACCAAAGGCTTGGCAGGAGTTGAGAGTTAAGGGGTCATGGTGGGTGTGGGCTAGGCCACTGTAGATGTGCCCCCTGAGGGAGAGAACCTCCAGCTCCCAGGAGCAGTTCTACCTCAGCGTCCACCTCCTTATGTTGCCTCAAAGGCTGCTCCAGAGACCACCCTAGGATGGGTGAGTGCCTGCGCTTTCTCCACACCCTCCTCCTCTCTGTACTGTGGCAGAGATGGCAGTGTCGGGCTTTCGTGGCTTCTGAGACGTCTCTCCCAGATCTCCTTCCTATCCCAGTTTCCCACTCATCAGAGGACCCTGGAGACACTCTGGCCTCGACCTTCTGCCTGACACTTGCTCCTTGGGGCTTCGGTCCAGGCTCCAGCTTTCCTGAGTTGCCTGGAGTTTGCAGGGCAGAGAAGCAACAGGAGAGGTTTATCCTACGAAGGGCCCTGCAGACAGGGTCCCTGGTCTCTGGTCTCTTCACTAAGCATCCCTGGCAGCAGCTCAGAAAGCTCATGGTCTTCCACCTTAAAGAACATCTCTTCTTAAACAACAAAATAACAGCTGGGCATGGGGGTGCACGTGCGCCTTCAATCCCAGCACTCAGGAGGCAGAGGCTGGCGGATCTCTGAGTTTGAGGCCAGTATGGTCTACAGAGTGAGTTCCAGGACAGCCAGGGCTACACAGAGAAACCCTGACTCAAAAAGCCAAGAACAACAAAAGCCCACAAACAAACAACAACAACAACTAAACCAAACCAACCAACCAAAAAAAAAAAAAAAAAAAAAAAAACGAGAGTGGAGAGAGGGCACTGGTTTGTTCTTGCGGAGGACCCAGGTTCTGTCCCCAGCATGCACGTGGCAGCTCACAACTGTCTGCAACTCCAGCTTCCGGGGATCCGGTGCCCCCTTCTGGCTTCTGTAGACACCAAGCTCGTACATGATGCACATACATACGTGCAGACAAAACGCTGTGTACATCGATTTTTAAATCTTGAAAAAATTGAAGTATACAATTAATTTTATGTATGTATATAGAAATATATACATTATATGTAACCATCGTAGTCAAGCTAGTTACACACACACACACACACACATACACACACACACACATACACACATACACACACACACACACATATATATATATATATACCATAATTGAGCTAATTAAAATATCTATCATGGCTGGAGAGATGGCTCAGCAGTTAAGATAATCATCTATCTGTTCTTCCAAAGGTCCAGCAACCACATGGTAGCTCCCAACCATCTATCATGAGATCTGGTGCCCTCTTCTGGTGTGCAGGTGTAGGTGCAGGCAGAACACTGTATATGTAATAAATAAATCTTTAAAAAGCTTCAAAATATCTATCGCTTCAGTTCTTGTCTGTGTTTGTGTGTGTGTGTGTGTGTGATTGTGGAGTGTGTGTGACTGTATGAGTGTGTGTGACTGATTATATGTCTGTTATGTGTGATGCGTGTGTAAGTGTATGTGGATTTGTGTGTGGCTGGAATATGTGTATGAGTATGTGAGTGCATATGAGTGTGTACATGTATGTGGTTGTATGTGTGTGGTATGTGTGAATGAGTGTGTGTGACTGTGTGGAGTGTTAGCGAGTGTGCACATGTGTGTGAGTGTGCACATGTGTGGTATGTGTGTGAGTGTGCACATGTGTGGTATGTGTGAGTGTGCACATGTGTGTATGTGTGTGAGTGTGCATATGTGTGTATGTGTGTGAGTGTGCACATGTGTGGTAAGTGTGTGAGTGTGCACATGTGGTGTGTGTGAGTGTGCACATGTGTGTATGTGTGTGAGTGTGCACATATGTATGTGTGTGAGTGTGCACGTGTATGTGTGTGAGTGTGCACATGTGTGGTATGTGTGAGTGTGCACATGTGTGTATGTGTGAGTGTGCACATGTGTGTATGTGTGTGAGTGTGCACATGTGTGGTATGTGTGTGAGTGTGCACATGTGTGTGAGTGTGCACATGTGTGTATGTGTGTGAGTGTGCACATGGGTGTATGTGTGTGAGTGTGCACATGGGTGTATGTGTGTGAGTGTGCACATGGGTGTATGTGTGTGAGTGTGCACATGTGTGTATGTGTGTGAGTGTGCACATGTGTGGTATGTGTATATAGTGTGTGTGAGTGTGCAAGTATGGTGGACACTTAGTACCTAGCTCTTCAGCACATTTTAAGCACACACAACAGTCCCATGACCTGGAGTCACATTAGACCTCTGGACTCGTTATCCTGCATAAGGGAAGCTTCATACCCGTTGGCCAGCATCTTCCCACAGCCCCATCCTCCCAGGCCTGGGTGTGCACAGCTCAGCTCTCTGATGGGGTGTTTGACAAGGAAGATCATAGCATCCTGTGTCCACTTATGTCACTTAGTACGCCATCCTCTGGGACCCTTTTTGTGTTGCAAATGGCAGAATCCTTCCCTTTTTTCTCCTTCCCTCCCTCCCTCCCTCTTCCCATCCCACCCCGCCCCAGCCTCCTGAGATTTGGGGTTATAGGTATGTACCCCACTGTCTAGCTTTTTGTAGTTAAAATGAGTGACAGTCTATTGTTTATATAGCTGTTTTCCTCCTCCTCCTTCTTCTTTATTAGTTTTTTTTTTTTTTTTTTTTTTGAGACAGGGTTTCTCTGTGTAACAGCCCTGGCTGTCCTAGACTCACTTTGTAGCCAGGCTGGCCTTGAATTCATAGAGATTCACATGCCTCTGCTGGGATTAAAGGTTGTTTTCTTTTTTTTATTTCAGTTTAAAGATTTATTTATTACACATACAGTGTTCTGCCTACAAGTATGCCTGCACACCAGATCTCATTATAGATGGATGTGAGCCACCATGTGGTTGCTAGGAATTGAACTTGGGACCTTCGGGAGAGCAGACAGTGCTCTTAACTGCTGAGCTATCTCTCCAGCCCTCTTTTCTTTTCTTTCTTTCTTTCTTTTTTTTTTTTTTTTTTTTTTTTTTTGGTTGTTGTTGTTGTTTTGTTTTGTGTTTTGTTTTTTGGTTTTTTGAGACAGGGTTTGTCTGTGTAGCCTTGGCTGTCCTGGACTCACTTTGTAGACCAGGCTGGCCTCAAACTCACAGCAATCCACCTGCCTCTGACTCCCAGGAGCTGGGATTAAAGGTGTGCGCCACCACGCCCTGCTTTTTCTTTTCTTTTTTTTTTTTTTAAGGAGGGTCTCACTGTTCAGCCCTGGCTGCCCTACAACTTGCTATGTAGTTCAGGCTGGCCTCAAACTCAGAGGTCTGTCCGTTTTGGGCTTCTGAGTGCTGGGATTAAAGATGTGTGCCACCATACTTAGCCTATTTTTAACTTTTGGAGCCTTTTAAAAATATGTTAACTGCTGACAGGCACCAGAATTCTGTTACACATCCTTACTAACACTTAGCTTTTTCTTAAGACAGCCGACATAAAGTCTGTTTATACCTCCAGGACAATGGGTCGAATAACTTTCAAGGTGACAGCTGGCCATGTGAAGACTCACTTTCGAAAAGTTCAGGACTTTTGGTCATTCTTAAGTGAGACAAACTAGTTTTGGCTACTGGATTGTGCGCATGCTCTTTTAGACACCAACCCTTTATTAAATGTGACTTTCAACTCTTCTCTTCTGCGGAGTGACTTTTCATCTCATTTCCTTTCTCATGAACCTTTAGTCTGATCAGGTTTGCACCTGTTTATTTTATCTTTGCACCATGTGCTTTAAAAAAAAAAAGATTTATTTATTTATTATTATGTACACAGTATTCTGCCTGCATGTACACCTGCAGGCCAGTAGAGGGCACCAGATCGCATTATAGATGGCTGTGAGCCACCATGTGGTTGATGGGAATTGAACTCAGGACCTCTGGAAGAGCAGTCACTGCTCTTAACCTCTGAGTCATCTCTCCAGCCCGCAACATGTGCTTTTGTTGTCATATCCAAAAAGGGAAGAGAGAGAGAGAAGAACTTGGTCTACACTGGAGTTCCAGGCCAGCCATAGTGAGACCCTGTCTCAAACAAACACCTGTTGCCAAAGGCTAATATCAAGGGGCTCTTGCTCCTCCTCCTCCTCCAAGTTTCCCTTTGTCAGGTTTTACATTTTAGTCTGTAATCTTTCTTAATGGGCTACAGAGATGACTCAGGGACCTGAGCTCAGTTCCCAACACCCACGTCAGACAACTGTTAACTCCAGCCATGGGGGATATTGTCGCCTCCTACTGGCCTCTGAGGGCACCTGCACTCACATGCATATACCCACACACAGACAGACACACACGCATACCCATCACTACAATAAATCTATTTCACGATAAAGTTTGTATGTCATGTAAGATGAGGGTCCAGTCTCACTTCTTTGCACGTTGCTGTCTCCACCCCATGGGTTAGAGAGACTCGTTTCTCCACTGTGTACTCTCGGTGCCCGCATCGAAGGTGAGCTGGCAACGTGTGCTTGGGTTTATTTCTGCGTTCTCATTCTCTTCTCCTGCTCCATTTTATACCAGTACCGTCTCATTTTGATTATAATAACCTTGCGGTACAGCTTGAAGTGGGTGCACACCTGGTGGTGTCTGCGCATCTGGTTTTGTTCTTTCTGAAGATACTTCAGACTGTGCAGAGTCCTCAGTACCATGGGAATCTTAGCGCCCCTTTCCTCCATTTCTGCGAAAAATGAATTTTGCAAGGGATTACACTGAATCTCTCAGTCATGTGGGCTAGTGCGAACAATCCTGGGGTTTGCATGTGGTTTGTCTCCTAAGAGCTCCTGCAGTGTGGTCGTGTGTGACGTGATGGAAACTCCCTTTAACACATGGGCCAGGTGGGAACTTGCTCTGGCCTTGGGGCAGTCATCCTCATAAGGGAGTGTCCTCATGAGCTGTCACAAAAAGAGGTTGTTAGAATAGCCTGAGCTGACTTCCTGAAGCCCTCTCTGGCTTCATATCGGTTGCAACACCCCCACTGTTCCTAAGCACACTCCTGCCCTGGTGTCAGCAGCTAAACTAGCGCTGAGTAGAAGCCAAACTGACAGGTCATGTCTCTCATAAATTCTGTCTTCCTTGCCTAAAGGCCTAATCACAACCTAGTATTTCATAGTCCTAGAGATTAAAGGTACAAAGTGGGTCTTTCTGGAGGAAAATCCAGATGCTGGCTTCTACCAGGAAGGAACTTCCTCCACAGGCTCCAGGGACTTCTAGACCTCATCTTACGACTCAGGCAGCCCACATTCCTTCCTCTCGGCTCCAACTTCCGCTTCTGGGTCACTTCCTCTCTGATTCAACTTTTCCTTTCTTCCCTCTTCTCCCCCCCGCCCCCTTCCTTTTTGAGACACGGTTTCTCTGTGTAACCTTGGCTGTCCTGGACTCCTTTTGTAGACCAGGCTGGCCTTGAACTCACAGAGATCTGCCTGCCTCTGCCTTCCCGAGCCCTGGGATTAAAGCTGAGTGCCACCACACCCGGCTCCCCTCTTCTCTTCTAAGGACACTGGATATCCTAGAATAACTTCCCCTGCTCAAATCCTTAACTTGATTATACTGCAGCCCCGACTCCCTGGCCCAGGCTTTGGGGGGTTAGAACTCAGACATCTTTTGAGCATCTTTTCTAAAGGAAGTGGGAGCATGAGGCTGAAGAGGCCTGAGCTGGGGTTGCCTGGCATCTTGGAGGATGGAAGCCAGTAAAAATGGAGTAGATCTGGGGAGAGGTCCCAGGAGGTGAAGGACTTTTTGCAGCCTCTGTGGGTTCCAGTGGCAACTTTGGCCATTATCTGAGTGAGATGAGGCAGGTGAGACAATGATCTCACAAGTCAAAACCAAAACCAAAAACCTGCCTGGTCTATAAAATGAGTCTAGGACAGCCAAGACTACACAGAGAAAGCCTGTCTGGAAAAAGCAAAAAACAAAACAAAAACAAAACCCCCTCATATTATTTATTTATTTACCAATCTCTCTATCCATGCATCTATCTAAAAAAAATTCTCACATCTATCTATCTATTTTGCATGGAGGGAGAGAGGCACACAGGTTAGATGTCAGAGGACAACTTGCAGGGGTTCGTTCTCCCTTCCCACCAAGTGTTTCCGAGGTTGACCTTGGAGCCAAGCACCGTTACCCGCTGAGCCGTCTTGCTGGCCCAGTCTCACAATTTGTAATTGGCTGTTGCCAGCTGCTGTGTTGAGAACAGACTAGACTATCCATGAGTTTGCAACACTATCACTTCCATTTTCACAGACAAGAACGTAGAGATGAAAAGAAAAGGAAAAAAAGAACATAGAGATGCCTGTAACGGAGCTTGGGTTCCAGAACCCCAGCGCCCTCCCTCGACATGCTGCACAGTTCTCTTCCCTTGCCCTGGCATTCTGGTTGTGGCGGTGGCAGCTTCTTCTGGGGAAGAGGAAAACATCAGGAAAGCCTTGCCTGGTCCTGAGCTCACTATGCAGCTAACGATGACCTTGAACTGATCCTCCTAACCCCATCTCCAGGGTGCTGGGGTTACACTCCTGTGCCACCAAACCATGCCTGGTTTTAAGAGTTTTTCCCCTTTCCTTTCTTTTATGTATGTATGTCTGCGTGAGAGTGTCAGATCTTGGAGTTACAGACAGTTGTGAGCTGCCATGTGGGTGCTGAGAATTGAACCCAGGTCCTTTGAAAGAGCAGTCAGTCAGTGTGCTCTTAACTGCTGAGCCATTTGTCCAGTCTCTGTCCCTGTCCCTGTCTGTCTATCTATCTGTCTGTCTGTCTGTCTGTCTCTGTCTCTGTCTCTCTCTCTCCTCTCTCCCTTTCTCTTCCCTCCCCCTCTCTCCCTCTCTCCCTCCCTCCCCCCCCCCCTCCGCTTGGTTTCTCTGTGTGCCTGGCTGTCCTGGAACTGACTCTGTATGTAGAGCAGGGAAGGTGGCCTCGAACTCACAGAGATCCGCCTGCCTCTGTCCCCCGAGTGCTGGGATTAAAGGCATGCACCACCACGCCCAGCCCTCTGTCTAGTTCTAAAGTGTTGGTCCGCTCTAAAGAAAAGTGTGTGCCCGTTAAACACTTCTCCCATCACGAGCCCCAGTCCCTGTGCTGGCAGTCTGCTATCTGTATAGATTTCTCTGTCTCCATGTAGCAGGCAACCTTTCATTACTAGTTTCCTTCCCTCAGCAGAATGATCCCAAAACTCACTAAGCTGTAACAGGAATCAGGACCTCACTCCTGCTTTCAGCTGAGTAATATTCCTTTACATGTGTCTATGAGATGGTATTTTCCTAGAAGACAATTTGATGAATGGGAGTCTCAAGTCAGACATCTGCCTTTTGGGTCTGGATCTTCTGGAGACAGAACTGAGCCGTGTGGAGGACACGAGTCAGTGCTCTGATCCTCAGAGTTGCTGCGATGGCCAGTCACGTGACAGCCTTGAAGGGCTATAGTAAAAATCGGACATGCTAACTGGGTGTGTTGGTGTGTGCCTGTGGTCCCAGCACTGTGGAGACAGAGGCAGGGAGAGAACAAGTTCAAGGCTATCCTCAGACACTTAGTGAGCTTCAGCCCAGCCTTTGAGACACGAGCCCCTCCCCCCAACAAAAACACAAGACCTTTGGACATGGTGTGTAAAGTGCACAGAGCAGAGGAAAGAGTTTATAAGTGAGGACAGCAGTGAAAGGGTCTGGAGGTGGCCTGTCCTCCGGCCGGCCGTGATCTCGGCTGCCATGGAGGCTGCACACGGATCTGTGTTCTTGCCGTTACAGATCTCTGAATATTTTAGTAGCTTTTGCCAACAGTTTTTCATTTCCTCATTCATTTGGCAACCCAAAACACTGAGGGGAAAAGTAGTAAGGGAGTGTGCTGTGTGTGCATTTTCTATAATAAAACTGAAAACGTTACTGGAAAAACAACGTTACGGTCACTGAGGAGGCTCAGGGGGAACGAGTGCCACCAAGCACGATGGCCTGTGCTAGAGCCCCGAAGCCGTAAGTGGAGAGAGAGAACAGGTTCTTGCAAGGTGTCCTTTGATCTATAGACGGGTGCCACGCTCTTGGACTATATGTGCACCTACACACACACACACATCCACAATATAAATAAATGTAAAGTTAAAAACATTTTTTGTTGTTTAAATTTCAGGGGGCCTTAAAATGGCTCAGTGCTTAAGGGCGTTTGTTCCTAAGTCTGATGACCTGAGTTCATCCCTGGGACCCACAAGTGGAAGGACAGAGCTGACATGCCATGGCACATGTGCCCTCGCCCACAACAAATGGATAAAAATGCAATAAAGGAAATCCAGTGGAGACGGGGTGGAGCTCAGCTGGTAGAGCATTTGCCCAGCATGCATGAAACCCTGGTTCTATCCCGACACTGCATAAAGCAGTAGCTCAGGCCTGACCTTTAGTTCCAGCGCCTGGTACATGAAAGCAGGAGAATCCAAAATCCAAGGTCATCCTTGGCTGTGTTGTGACCTCAAGGCCAGTCTGGGCTACTCGAGACCTGGTCTCAAAACAACAACAAGCCACCTGAGCTAGGGAGATGGCTCAGCGCGTAAAGTGTGAGCTCTGAAAGCAAGAGGTCCTGAGTTCAGATTCCCAGCATCTGATAAGGAAAAAAAAATAGACGTGACAGTGTGTGTTTGTAGCTCTAGCATACAGGGGAGGTGAGAGCGTGTAAGAAAGTTTGGGGAATCAGGAATATGAGATTGTGGGGCTCACAGGCCACTAATATAGATGGAACATTAAGATACAGGCTCAGAAAGAGACCCTGTCTCAAAAACTAAAGCGGAGATAAAAAAAAAAAAGACAATCAACATTACTCTGCGACTTTCTGTCTGTTGAGGGCAAGAAGGTGGACACGCATAGCCGCTATAACAAAAGTTCTGTTTTATTATGCTGAAAGCCATCACACGATGTTCACACTCTTAAATTTCTAACTATGGTTCTAAGCCTATCTCCCCAAGGCTGCTTGCTCAGCTGTGTGCTGGATCTTAGCTGAAGGTCAGGTCCAGTCTCTATCAGAAGTCTCTGATTCGAGGGTCAGGATCCTGGAGGAGCTGCTCCGGCCACAGGACAGATCAAGGTGGCATCTCTTCAGATATGCTGAGCAGAGCATTGCTCTTGGTCTCTGCTTATATACTGTCCGTGGGCGTCATGAGGCTCTAGGACTGTGTCTGGTTATTTTGAATGAGTGATGTCACTGGGTTCAGGTTATCAGGTGCAGCCTTGGGTGCAGTGGGATCCTGACTAAGCTGTTTTTACATGTCCAAAAGGCATTTAAAAATATTTTTTAAAGATTTATTTATTTATTATGTATACAGTGTTCTGCCTCATGTACACCTGTACCAGATCTCATAGATGATTGTGAGCCACCATGTGG
Source organism: Acomys minous (assembly GCF_964271855.1). Taxonomy (NCBI): domain Eukaryota; kingdom Metazoa; phylum Chordata; class Mammalia; order Rodentia; family Muridae; genus Acomys; species Acomys minous. Next base: position 77,551,140 of record NC_140485.1, on the reverse strand, counting down.
TTGCTGGGAATTGAACTAAGGACCACTGGAAGAGCAGCCAGTGCTCTTAACCTCTAAGCCATCTCTCCAACCCCAAAAGGCTAAATTTCCTCTGTGTAACCTTGGCTGTCCAGGACTTGCTTTGTAGACCAGGCTGGCCTCGGGCTCACAGCGATCCACCTGCCTCTGCCTACCGAGTGCTGGAATTAAAGGCGTGTGACACCACGCCCAGCTCCCAAAAGGCATTTTAAAAAACTATGCTCATTGCACTTTCTTTCTTTCTTTAAAAAAATATTAGTGTTTATGTCTGTGTGTGGGCATGTGCAGAGGCCAGAAGTATCCAGACCTTCCTGGAGCTGGAGTTGCAGGTAGCTGTGAGCCATCTGATGTGTTTTCCTGGGGGTTGTACTTGGGTCCTTTGGAAGAGCAGTGTATGCTTTTAACCACTAATCCATTTCTCCAGCCCTAGTCTGTGACTTTCACACACATATATACAGGCTAGCACACCTCCACCCCCACAGAATTCTAGTTCATTCCATAAAGTGCTTGGCATGTAAGTATAAGGAAAGGACCTGAGTTTGATCCCTAAAACCCAAATTAAAAAGTGTATGTGAGGGGTTGCTCAGTGGTTAAGAGCACCGTATGGTCTTCCAAAGGTCCTGAGTTCAATTTCCAGCAACCACATGGTGGCTCACAACCATCTGTAAATGAGATCCGGTGCCTTCTTGTGGTGGGCAGGCACACATGTGGGCAGAATATTGTATAAATAATAAATAAAATCTTTTTAAAAAGTGCATGTGAGCTGGGCGTGGTGGCTCACGCCCTCAACCCCAGCACTCGGGAGGCAGAGGCAGGCAGATCACTGTGAGTTCGGGGCCAGCCTGGTCTACAAAGCAAAATCCAGGACAGCCAAGCCTACACAGAGAAACCCTGTTTTGAAAAAAAAAAAAGTGGATATGGTGGCTTTTGGCTTCCATGTACATGCACACTGACACATGCACACACACATACCCCTATACACCTGTGTACACATAAACATGCATGCTAGGCCCGCATAAACACAAGAATTCTAAAGAAGTGCAAGAAAGGAATTCACCGCTGTCATCAGGGAAATTCAAACTCAAACCACAATGTCTGTAAGTACTCCAGACTAAGTAGAGTTAAAAAAGACCGAACACACCAAATATGGAGAGGTTGGCATGGCTGTCAGAAATATGAGGAGAGCAGTAACCTCAGAGAGGCCGTGGGGAGTTACAGGCAGTTCCACAGACCCCTCCACCCCCGCCCCTCTCACCCACCAACCCCCATCCTCCCACCCCCGCCCCTGGCTCTGAGGTTCTGCAATCTGGCCCTAGGCATCACCCAAAAGGAAATGAAACAGCTGTGCCCAGAGTCGTGTGCTAATTTCCAGCAGGAATGTTCATGGTGGTTTTATTATTAAAAGTCAGCCCAGCACTCGGAAGGCAGAGGCAGGTGGGTCGTTCTGAGTTTAAGGCCAGCCTGGTCTACAAAGTGAGTCTGGGACAGCCAAGGCTACACAGAGAAACTCTGTTTTGAAAATAAATAAATAAATAAATAGTCAAAAGCAGGAATAGCCAGGGATGGCGGTGCACCAGCCTCTAATCCCGGCATTTGGAAGGCAGAGGCTGGCAGATCTCTGAGAATTTGAGGTTAGCCTGGTCTACATAGTGAATTTCAACCCAGCCAGGCTACACACTGAGACGCTTTCTCAAAAACCGAAACCCCCCACACGTAGCCTTAACTACAAATGGTTCTGTACTTTTTGTTTCAAAATTGTTATACCCACCTTGTTATGACCACCTTGCAGCCGTGCCTTTGCTTCAGAAGGTTGCTATGATCTACGTGTTATGTTTATGTTCTGCTTCTGTGACCTCCTCCTATTTTGCTGCCAAAGCCCCCATTTGCAAACCCCCTATTCCTGAGCTATAAAAATGTTATCTTCCCAATATCCAATGCTGATCTTTAGAGCCCTGCCTCAGGAAGAGACTGCCTGTGTACATGAATAAAGAAGTTTTAAGTTGGAAACAAAAACAAAAAACAAAAAAAAAACGAAACCCAACAGAACAACTGGAAACAATCCACGTGCTGTCAAAACCAGAATTTGCAAAGTATGCTGGGCATGGTGGCACACATCTGGGTCGTCTCTTGTGCTCCGGTTGCCAAGGCAGGAGAAATGTACATTTTAGGCCGGCCTAGGAACACATAGTGAGACCCTGTCTCCTCGCCCAACCTCCCCTTCCCAAAAAGAGAAGAAAAAAAATTCACGATTAGATAAAATGTGGTGTATTTAAAAACCAATGATAGAGTATCTAAATAAATCTGAAAAATATGTTGGTGTGTGCAATACGCCAAGCACGCACATACTTCCGGATTCTAGTTAAAGAGCATGATGAAATAGACACAGCTACCCTGGATGCCTCTAGAAGGGGGGTTGAGCAAAAAAGGCTTTCCGGAGGAATCAAAACATTCTAGGGACAGGGAGTGGTGATACACACCTTTAATCCCAACAGAAGCAGGTGGATCACTGTGAGTTTGAGGCCTGCCTGGTCTACAAATCAAGTCCAGGACAGCCAAGTCTACACAGAGAAATCCTGTCTCAAAAAACCAAACCAAAAGGCGTGGTGGCGCACGCCTTTAATCCCAGCACTCAGGAGGAGGCAGAGGCAGGCGGATTGCTGTAAATTCAAGGCCAGCTTGGTCTACAGAGAAAGAAAAAGAAAAAGAAAAACCAAACCAAACCAAAACAACCATTCCAGGGTTGGAAAGATGCTCAGTAGGTAAACACATTGGCTGGGGGAGCCTGACAGCCTGAGTTCAGTGCCTACAACGCAAGTGGAAGGAAAGAACCAGCTCTGTAAATATGACCTTTGACCGTCACTTGTGTCCTATGGCATGGACACACCTGTATTCACACACATGCGTCCTACACACGCACAGCAGTAGGAATTAATGCACTGTTAAGGTTCTCTGCTGTTGACATGCAGTCATCAGAACTGACTGAATGCTGAAGAGCTAACCATTCCCTCCCCCGCCCCCATGTAAATTGGACTAAACAAACCTTCATCCCGAGGACCACACACTGAGTCCAATGCTTTGCCACGTGCCCCCTCAGCAAATCTCTCAGGCTGGTTTGCTTCTCTCTGCTCTGCAGATGGGGAAACTGAGCCTTAGGCACATTAAGCAACTTGCCTTCAGGAACTTGCTAGAACAATAAGATCAGCACTCAGCTCAGGTGCAGTGACTTCATGCCTCTGGGCAAGCTCTTTCTTTCCACCAATGCTTTGTCCTCCCTAGGGGTTTTACTGTGTTGGCAGCTGACTGGAGTGCCTGGGGAAAGGAGGTAAAGGTCATTCTCATATCTGCCTAGTTTGGAGAAGGGAATATAAGTATATATATATATATATATATATATATATATATATATATATATATATATATATATATATATGTATCAAGACAGGGTTTCTCTGTGTAGCCCTGGCTGGCTTCAAACTCAGACCCCTGCCTCTGCCTCCCCAGCACTGGGATTAATAGCATGTGCTACCACCATCCAGCTGTTTATCTTTTATCTTTTTTTTTTTTTTTTGGTTGGTTTTCTGAGACAGGGTTTCTCTGTCTCTGTGTAGCCTTAGGCTGTCCTGGACTTGCTTTGTAGACCAGGCTGGCCTCAAACTCACAACGATCCACCTGCCTCTGCCTCCTGAGTGCTGGGATTAAAGGCGTGCGCCACCACGCCTGGCTTTTTCTTTTTTTTTTTAAATGAAACTCCAGGGACCTCCAGCATGCTAGGCAAGCACTCTACTTCTGAGTTGTAGCCTGAATCCTAAAGTTTCATTTTTATTATTTTTATTTATTTATTTATTTTTATTTTATGTATGTATATGGGGTGTTCGCCTAAATGAATGCCTGTGCACCACATGGATGCAGTGGCTTCAAAGGTCAGACGCGGATGTTAGATTCCCTGGCACAGATGGTTGTGTGCCACGGTCCTCGGGAAGAGGAGCCAGTGCTCTTGACCATTGCGTTATCTCTCCAGCCCTTTTGTTAGCTTTCTGAGAGGGAGGGTGTCGTTCTCTAGCCTAGATTGGCCTTGAGCTCATGGCAAGGTGCCCTGCCTTGTCTTCTGAGTGCTAGGATTACTGCCACGAACCACTCACTGCCCTGGGTTCCCGAGAACATACTTTTTTTTTTTTATTGCCCAGCCTGCCCTTAAACTCCAAATGTAGCTGAAGATGACTTTGAACTTTCTGATCCTCTTGCCTCTACTGCCCACGTGCCCGACTCAGCCCTGTCAGCCCATCTCTTTTAAAGCAGCAGGCATGATAGACTTGGGCATCATTTTTATAATTCAAAGTGAGAACACTCTTCCTATCTGCTTGGTTTGTTTGTTTCAGACAGAGGTCTTACTATTAGCCCTGGCTAGCCTGGAATTCACTTTGTAGACCAGGGTGGCCTCAAACTCACAGAGATCCGCCTGCCTCTGCCTCTTGAGGTCTGGGATTAAAGACGTGCACTGGCTTTCTAAACTGTTTTCACTGCACATAGTGGGTCAGCTGTCACAGTGGCTGTGGTCGTGCTCAGCCTCCAGTTTGAAGAGCGGCTGGCGTCACCGCTCCACTAGAGTTGTTGGAGGATGCTATTCTGCCTTTCAAGAGGACTGAGGAGAAGCCTCCCTCTTGGAGAGGAAAAACCGCACAGCACACATCCAGCCTTTCCAGCTGCTGGACACCAAGGACAGGCTCCATCTGGGAATCCTCCTTTCCTGTCCTTAGAAGTCCCAGGATGGGTTTCATGATCTGTGTTTTCCCAGGAACTGGCAAAGCACGCTGTGAATGAGTCATCCTTTCCTTGGCGTGTTTCACTCTAGAAGCTTGGTCACTCTACAAGATGACCAACAACCTCTTGAGGGCCTCCCTTCCCCCACAGACTGGAGCCTGTGAGTTCCTGGAACAGAGCAGTGCCTGAAATTCTGGAGACTGCTAGGGGCCAGCACAGCTCTGAGTGAAGGACCCATATTGTCACATTAGTAGGGAAGGGGCTGTGGGACAGGGCGAGGCCCATCTAACCTTGGGCCATACCTTACAGACCTCTGTTTGAGGGAGGTCTAATGTCCCTTTGTTTTTCTGTCACTTGGGGACTCTGAGCCTTTTCATCACGGCATGTATTCTGCTTCCTGAGTGAGAGGGTGACCGAGGCTGTTAGCAAAGGGGTGAGAAGCTTGGAGACCCAGGGCCGCCCAAGCACACACCAAAGCCCTTTCTCCGCCCATACCTTGGCTGGCACTAGAGAGACGGCCTTCAGTTGTTGGTTGGCTGGTTTTGTTCTATTTTTTTTTTTTTCAAGACAGGGTTTCTCTGCGTAACCCTGGCTGTCATGGAACCGACTCTATAAACCAGGGCAGTTTTGCACTTTGCTTCCCAAGTGCTGGGATTAAAGGTGTGTGCCTCCTCAGCCAGATGTGGGATGTTAACGCCTTTCATCCCAGCATGCAGGAGGCAGAGGCAGGCAGATCTCTGTGAGTTAGAGGCCAGACTGGTCTACAAAGCAAGTCCAGAACAGCCAGGACTACAACAGAAAGCCTGTCTCAAAAAAAAAAAAAAAAAAAAACAACCCCCGCTGCTCCCCAAAAATGGTGTGTACCTCTGCCACCACTGGGTTTATGACTTTCAATTTTCAGGGCCAGAAGGTTATAGACAATTACAATAGACTGTGGCAGGGCTGGAGAGATGGCTCTGCGGTTAAGAGCTAATAGCGCTCTTGCAGAGGACCTTAGTTCTCTTCCCAGCACTCAACATTAGGTGGCTCACAACTGCCTATAAACCCCAGCTCTAGAAGGTTCCATTCCTTGGGCACCTGCACTCATATGCATGTACTCACACATATCCACATAAAATGAAAGAAATCTTTTGAATCGGGCTTAACGCACGCCTTTAATCCCAGCCCTCGAGAGGCAGAGGCAGGTGGATCTCTGTGAGTTGGAGGCCAGCCTGGTCTACTGTAATGAGTTCCAGGCCAGTCGGGGCCCACATAGTTAGACTCCGTCTCAGAAAACAAAACTGCATCAGCAACAACAAAAGCAATGGACTGGGTGGCCCCTGGTGACATTATGACTGAGGGGCCTTGCAGAGGAGGGAGGGCCTAACTCAGCCTGGAGAGTGCTTGAAAGGCTTTCGGGAAATGGAGGGCTAATATCCTGGCAGTGATTACAGGAAGTGATGGCCTCACAGAAGGAGATGTTGGACAATCCACTTTCCAATTGTGTTGGCTAGTTTTTGTTGTTGTTGTTGTTGTCAGCTTGGCATAAACTGACGTCATCTGAGAGGAGGGAGCCTCAATTGAGACAATGCCTCCATAAGATCGCCCTGTGGATCAGGAGTGGTGGCTCTGGCCTTTAATCCTAGCAATTGGGAAGCAAAGGTAAGTGGATCTCTGTGAGTTCGAGGCCAGCCTGGTCTACAAAGAGAATCCAGACCAACCAACGCTACACAGAGAAACCCGGTCTCGGAAAACAAACAAATAAACAAACAAGCAAGAAAGATCCGCCTGTGCAAAGGTTTCTTGGTTGATGACTGATGTGGGAGAGCCCAGGTGGGAGGGCCCAGCCCACTGTGGGCGGCGCCAACCCTGGACAGGAGGTGGTCTTGGGGGTGTATGAAAAAGCTAATAGAGACTCTGGGCTCTCACCAAGCCCCTGAGAGCCTAGTGCCTAGAAGGATGAAGCTCACTTGTTCCCGTCATCTTTCCATTCCCATCCATCCAGCATCCCCTAGGTCTAGCCAGTCTCCTGGATATTTATTGGACATAGCTTTCCTGACCCGGGCTTCTTCTAGGAGACCACTTCTGGGATTCCAGAGTACTTTTAAACAGTTCCCTCCAGAGGCCAGTTAGATGGGAGGGCTCCCTGGATGCTGCCTGTCTCTCTTACACTACATCCCATTCTGAGCCTGTTTCCTCAGCAGTGGACCGGAGCTAATAGCAGCACCTCTCCTTAAGGGCAAACACCGTAAGCACTTGGCACCTGGTGCATGCAGTGTGTTCAGTATTAACTTGGTCATCACTCCCAAGGGCAGCTAGTAGGTTTGACCTTTAGAATTTGGTCCCAACCTGACTCTTGATTCTTCCCTTACAAGAAGAGGAAGTTCCTGCCCAGTGCACCTCCCCCCCACCCCCCCGCCCGCCCCGCCCCCTCCCCCGACTTCTTCACCAATCAGCAGCTTCCTCCACTCACCCTGCATCCTCGGGATCTGTCTCAAGCCGCCCTCTCTGAACGCCCACACTCCTGATCCACCAGCAAGCACCAGGGGTGCTGCCTCGGCACGTACTCGGATCACTCACTCTTGCCACCTCCTCTACCACCGGTGAGCCACTGTCACCCACTCCTGGAGGTCGTCCCAGCCTTTCTCCTGCCTCCCTCCCTGCCTCTACCGCCTCCGTCCACCCCCTCCATCTGGCTGCCTTTAGGATCTTTCGGAAACAGACCCTGGAACATGTGGCCACAGACTGCCGTTTCATTTACTGTCCCCAGGGATTCCGTACTTTGTCCCTTCCCACAGCCAAGGTCCAGCCCCGCCACTGAAAAGCTGCAGCTTCATCTCCCATCGTTCACCCGCCACCAGCACCCAGGAGATCAGTTCAAACCCGCCTGTGCTGAGGCCTCTCCTCAGATCATCGCATGGGCTTTCCAAAGTTACACTCTCCTGAGGAGCCCTCTGGCCTCCTGCCATCAGGGCTCCCCACCTTTTTCCCCATCCACCATTTCAACCACCCACCTGTAACCTCCCCAAGGAAAAAAAGAAAGCCTTTTGTTAAGCCCGTGTGCCCCCACAGTAAACATTGAGTCTCTTCCCAAGGCTTTGACCAGAAGTGCTTCATCCTCTTTGACATGGAGTTTCCTGTGCCCATGGCAGGAAGAGGGCCTGCCTGGTATAGCACCTGGCACTGGTCCTAGGTGGAACTGCCCAGCCTAGCCCTCCCCTGCGTTCTCCTAGGGGCAAGGTTCTCTGTGTTGAGGCAGAGAGTTCCACAGGGTTTGAGGAGTTGGCTGAGTCAAACAGCCCTGCCCTATGGCCCTGCAGGTGGAGCCAGCTCAAGGGCCGGTGAGCGAATTGACCAATTGGATGGTTTTAATAATGCCCAGTTATTGGAGTTGCGATGGAAAGATGAGCACAGGCCGCAAAGAGCTCAAATTTGGGGTTTGGAGGGGACTCCCCCTGCTGGTTCCGAGCACCCCAACTCAAGCATATGTTCATAGTCAGACCAGTGGCCTTAGTTACTGTCACAGACCTGGGCTTCTTCCAGGCTCCTCAGGGATTCCCACCCTGCAGCTGCTCCCTGAACTGGCAGGGGCTGTGGAGAAGGTGAGGCAAGACACAAGATGGAGTAGCTGGCTGCGTTCCCACTCCGGGAACCAGAGCTGATACATAGCCTCAGGCCAGGGCTGAGCTTGCCTGGCAGCGCTCCCACCATGCAGGGGAACCCGGGGTCAGATTCTTGTTGCAACAGGTCTGGTCTGTGTCAGGATGTGGTCGGAACAGTGCTGGGGCCCAAAGCTAACGGGGGTGGGGTGGGGGGGGGTGGGGAGGGTGGAGGGGGAGAGCAACCTCTCCCCTGGCACTCTTGGCATGCTGGGACAACACGTGGGTCACATCGAGAGATACAGATGTAATCCCTGAGACTAGGACCCAGCCTTGGAGACCCAGAGAGAGAGAGAGCCCAGGAGCCATGAGGAGCTGAGCAGAGGTCAGCAGAGAGGAGGCAGGTGAAAGCACAAATGCGAAACAGTAGGTGGAGGGAGAACCAGGCTGACCAGGCCCTGTGTGGCGTCTTACATGTAGGCCTGGGTTTGGGGCAGCACTGGGACCCACTGGAGGGAACCGGAAGGAGACCTGGGGTGGTGGCTGTTTGAGTGTTCTGAAAGAGACCAACAGAGGTGGTTACAATAGAGGGCACCTTGGGCGCGACAAGCCCAAGTTCCAGAAATGGTGGCGTAGTCATCCCTAGTTGGGGCCAGTGTGAGGGGAAGGGGCTGCACAGCTGAGTTGCAGCGGTAGTGTGAGGTGTAAGAAAAGAAATCCAGCCCTGTGAGTGATGGTGCAATCTTTAATCCCAGCACTCGGGAGGCAGAGGCAGGTGGATCTCTATGAGTTCGAGACCAGCCTGGTCTACAAAGTGAGGTCAGGACAGAAGAAGAAGAAGAAGAGACAGAAGAAGAAGAAGAAGAAGAAGAAGAAGAAGAAGAAGAAGAAGAAGAAGAAGAAGAAGAAGAAGAAAAGAGCAGAGAAGAGAAAAGAAAAGAAATCTGGGGCCTGGAGAGATGGTTCTGCAGTTAAGAACACTTGCTGCCCTTAAAGAAATCCCAGGTTTGGTTCTTAACACCCACGTGGTGGTTCACAAACATCCAGAACTCCAATCTCAGGGGATCGCCCATGACAGCCTCTTCTGACTTCTCCAGGGATGGGCACACATGTGGTACATAGACACACATTCAGGCAAAGCGCTCACGCACATCAAATAAATAAACCTAATTTTTTTTTTCAAAGTGAAACCTGATGGTTCATTTTCCAAAGGTACCTTGGGCCAGCTTAGATGAACAGAAAACACTAGACCCTGCTCGTGCCTGCTGTCTAACTGTCCACCCCCATCAGCTTCTGCTAGGATGCCCTCCCTTACCCGTCTCCCCTTAAACTTGTAGTTTAGAGGAAAAAAATAACTAGGAGCCGAACTCGCCTGCAAGGTCATATGTCTGATAAGCGCTAAAATAAACTGCATGTAAAACAGAGATGAACCCACGCACAGAGGCTGTTGAGAAGAAAACAACCACAAGCCGAGGAGGGGCAGGCGGGACCTCCAGGAGGGGTACTGAGCGCACCCTCCTGCTCACTCCGTAGGAGAAAAGAGAGGGAGGGTCACGTGTCAGGGTCTAGAAACTGTTCCCTGCACTCAATCAGGGCGCCTGCCATTCTAAGCTGACAGGCCTGCCTTGCGACACGTCGTCTCCTTTTCTCTCTACTCTGACTCTTCCCGCGCTCTTTTTATGAAGTGAGGGCCGCACACACTTGCAGGCTGGTTCTCCTTAAACTTTTGCCCTCTCTCACTGCCCTTCCTCCTGGTCTCTACGCTTGTCTTTTGGGGCACACCTAAACACTATCAGTCTCCGCTCTACCTCAAGAGAAATTGGACTAAGAAGCAGAGAATCCACTGAACAGGGCTTCCCCAGGTCAACCTTCCCCAACCCCGGGCCAGGGCCAAGGGTTCCAGGACTCAGAACCCATTTCTTCCCAGAGGGTTTTCAGACAGTGACTCGGTGTCCAGGGACACAGGGAAGGTGTAGAGCCAGGTCCTAAAACATCACAGAAGAAAACCCGAGCACTCCCTAAGGATTTACTCCCCGCAGCAGGCAGAACCAGACCTGGAGCAAAATAAGCAACAAAACTAGATGCCCCTCCTAGGTGAATCTGAGGAGCCCCGAGGAAGGGAAGAGGGAAGGGCCAAATTTATCAAATAGACACCAGAGGACTTTGGCTCCTAGGAAGTTGGGGCTGTGAAACGGTGAGCAGGCTATGAGCTTCAGCATGCTGAACAACTTATTTTTATTTATTTATGGTTTTTCTTTTTTTGTCTTTTAGACAGAGTCTCACTATGTAGACCAGGCTAGCCCAGAACTCACAGAGATCTGCCTGCCTCTGTCTAGTGGGTGCTAAAACGAAAGGCGTGTGCCACCACACCCGGTAACTTTTGTTTTTAATATTAATTTTCGCAGTTCTGAGATGGCATCTAGGGTATTGGTCATAGTTGACAGTGCTCTACCACTGAGCCGCATACCTGGGCTCCCGGCTGAAGGGTAACAACTCACAGTATTTTCTGTGGTGCAAGAACTTAAATTCACCGTGGAAACCTTGAAACGAAAAGAGCTTCACTTCTTCAAACAATCGTGTCCCGGCTTTTAGTCAGGTGTTGGGGGCACATGACCCCCAGCACTTGGAGGTAGAGGTGAGAGGACCCACAGTTCAAGGCTATCCACGGCTACATAGTGAGTTTGAGGCCAGCCTGGGCTACATGACACTCTGTATCACTGTATATTATTTAAAAACAAAACAAAAAAACAAAACAAAACAACACCCAGGGGCTGAAGAGATGGCTCAGTGGTGAAGAGCCCTGGCTGCTCCTCCAGAAAAACCAGGCCTTAAACAACCACTGCCACAAAGGCCAGGAAGATGGCTCAGTGGGTCAAGGCAATTGCCACCAACATAGTGTAAAAGAACTCACTCTTCTGTCATGCTTATTTTTTGCTTTGTTTATTTTATTTTATTTTGTTTTGTTTTATTTTATTTTATTTTTGAGACCAGGCCTCTCTACGTAGTCCTGGCTGCCCTCGAACTTGTTAAGTGGCTCAGCCTAGGCTCCGACTCACAGAGATCTGCCTGCCTCTGCCTCCTGAGTACTGGCATTAAAGGTGTGCACCACCATGCTTGGCCAGAAAGAAGCTGTCCTCCGAACTTCACACACACACACACACACACACACACACACACACACACACACACACACACTTACAGAAAGTAAATAAAATGTGATGATAAATCATCATCTTCGTCATCATCATCATCGCCACTAGTTATCCTCAGCAAGCGAATGAGAGAAGCCAGAGTGAGGCAGGATGCAAACCTAGTCTCTAAAGCTGCTTTTAGCCACACTTTCCAGCCACCTTCTGGTCCCCATTTCACAAAAAACCCATATCGGAGCCCTGTGTATGCACTTCACTGGTCCCTACATGAAGATGTTTGTTGGCACAGGGTTGAATTGGGTGACTTAGTGTAGGGTATGATGGTCTTCCTTATCTGGTCCCCCAGTTACTTCCAGGACCCGTCCGTGGACAGTACCTCTTCCCTGAGCTGTGGAGGAACTCATTAAGGCTACTCTGTGTACAGGCTGCAGAAGTCTGAGGTCCCCACACATAGAATGTAGTCTGGTCAACTGCTGCATCTGTTCCTAATCCAGTACAGGCCCTGACAAGGCAGAGGAGTGGGTGGACACAGAGGAGCCTCTGTGGAAGACTTCCAGGAGGGGTTCAAGGTGACCTTGGACCAGCAGAGGCAAGGTGGGAGGGATCTATAACACATACTTGTTTTTGTTTGTTTTGTTTTTTCTTTTCTTTTCTTTCTTTCTTTTTTTAAAGATTTATTTATTTATTATATATACACAGTGTTTTGCCTGCATGTACACCAGCCAGAGGGGAACAGATCTCATTGTAGATGGTTGTGAGCCATCATATGGTTGATAGGAATTGGACTCAGGACCTTTGGAAGAGCAGGCAGCACTCTTAACCTCTGAGCCATCTCTCCAGCCCCCCATTTTTTCTTTCTTTCTTTTTTTCACACATGGGGGGGCGGGGTTCAAGACAGGGTTTCTCTGTGTAGCCTTAGCTGTCCTGAACTCACTTTGTAGATCAGGTTGGTCTCGAACTCACAGTGATCTGCCTGCCTCTGCCTCCCAAATGCTGGGATTAAAGGCGTGCGCCACCATGCCCAGCCTTGTTTTGGTTTTTCAAGACAGGGTTTCTCTGTATATATCCTTGGTTGCCCTGGACTTGCTTTCAGACCAGGCAGGCTCATAGCGATCTGTCTGCCTCTGCCTCCCTGAGTGCTGGGATCACAGGCATGTGCCACCACCGTGCCCGGCTGTTTTGTTTTAGAGACAGGGTTTCTCTGTGTAGCCCTGGCTGTCCTGGAAGGAACTGGCTCTGTAGACCAGGCTGGCCCCGAACCCACAGCGATCACCTGCCTCTGCCTCCCGAGTGTTGAGATTAAAAGTGGGCTCCACCGAGCCCAGCTCACCAGCAGACTTTTAAGGCAGAATGGATGGGCATTCAGGATAGAGATAAGACGGTGGGACGCTCCAGCAGCAGTGGGCCTGGGAGGACTGGGAGGACTGGGAGGGAGGACTGGGAGGATTGGGAGGACTGGGAGGACTGGGAGGGAGGACTGGGAGGTTCCAGACTCAGCCTCTGGCCCACCCCCCCATCCCTCCATTCCCCCTACCCCCCCAGCCTAGCTGGTAACCCCTGAACTAGAGCAGAGGGAGGAAGCAGTACTCCTGATCAGCTGGTGGGTGGGAGTCAGGGCTGGCTTCCCACCAAGCCCTGAGTTTCCCCAGGCCTGGTGTCTGCCCCGAACCCCAGCGTAACTTCTGCTGTCCTGCCCTGGAGAATCCCAGGGACTGTGGCCTGCTGTGCCTCCTCATTTGGGGGAACCATGTCGTGGTTGAGCTGGGGCTGCGGCTAGCAAGCTAGCAAGACCCTACCCAAAGGTCAGTTGTCTGGGAGGCTCTTCAGGCATCCCTAACACGGTCAAGTGAAAAGTAGTCCTCCGCTGAGTTCCAGAAGCTCCCAGACCACACCCAGTACTCAGGATGAGCTAGGCCTTTCAGTGTCACACAGCAGGGTTTGTCACAGCATTGCCCAGAGTCATCTATCCTGAGCATTTCACTACCGAGCAACATGGGGCTCTGAAAGTCACATGATATGCCGATGGCAAGGCCAGGCTCTCCAGGGCACTGAGCCCTCTGTACAGTGTTTCCTCTTTTGTGCTTGGAAATCCCCCAAAAAGGCAGGCCTGTATCCTTGGAGACCTGGTTCAGACCCTCCCCACTCCCTTCACTATTAGGGGGCCCCCAGACTGGTCTTGATATGATAAAAATGCGAATGAGAGGTTATCTTTGTCGGGCTGTGCCAAGGTGTACCCCTGAAAAATTACAAGGAATGGATCTGGTGTGAGGGGTTTAATTGGGGGGAGGGGAGAGGAAACATGGGGGAGAGATAGAGGCAGATAGGCAGATAGGCAGTCAAAGAGATGGGAGCGAGGGCACTGGGGGCGTGGTCTGGGGAGGCTGGGGGCCTTTTTATGCTTAGCACATACCTGGTGGCTTCTTCAGGCGGTAACATAAGCCTGCTGAGAAAGGGCCAATGGAATCGCCTGCCTATGAACAGGTGTCTTGTATACAGTAGGCAGTTAATAAGTTCTTGTGATATAGATTCTAAGTTCTAGACTAGATTCTTTCCCCCTCCCCGCCAAGACAGGGTTTCTCTGTGTTAGCCTTGGGTGTCCTGGACTCACTTTGTAGACCAGGCTGCCCTTGAACTCACAGCGATCCACCTGCCTCTGCCTCCCGAGTGCTGGGATTAAAGGCGTGCGCCACCACGCCCGGCTCTAGTCTCAATTCTGTTATGAATTTGCAATATGATCTTGGACTAGTCACTCTGTTCTCTAGTCCTCAGTTTCCCCGGCTTTAGAAGGAAGGTTTTGCTGGCTCATTTTATGTCAGCTTAGTGTCATTTTGAGAGAGGGAACCTCAATTGGAAAATGGCTCTCACCAGAGCGGCCTGTGAGCAAGTCTGTGGTATATTTTCTTGGTTAGTGATTGGTGTTGGGGGGCCCAGCCCACTGTGGGTACACTCTCCACGGCTTCCTCCATGTCAGCTCCTGCTTCTGCGCTCCTGCCCTGACTTGCCCCACAGATGGACTGTGCTTTGGAATCTGTCTGCCTCCTCTTTTGCTCAAGATTTTATCACCACCGCGCCGCCCCCCCCCCCCCGCCAGGGTTTCTCTGTGTATCCCTGCCTGTTCTGGCTTTGCTTTGTAGACCAGGCTGGCCTCAAACTCACAGAGATCCGCAGAGATCCGCCTGCCTCTGCCTCTCGGGTGCTGGGATTAAAGGCGTGCGCCACCACGCCCGGTTTACTCAAGATTCTTAAATCTAGGAGTGAGAACACAGGGACACACGGTTCTTATGTCACCATGCCAGGAACACAAGTTATCAAGGTGACTGGGCATTGCTAACACTGACCTCGGTCGCCTGACCTGAGGAAGTATTAGTCGGGTGTGCCCACTGTCCAGTTAGCTGCCCTCCGCGTTCTCGCTGGGACAGGATCCGGCACATCTTCCTCATTGGGGGAACAGTAGCATTTTTCTTTTGAACACTCCAACATTGCTGCTTTCTGTCTCCCCGGTGCATCAGTGCCTCGGCCTGTGGAAAATAGGAGGCTACTACAGAGGAGCCAACTCGGGCGTCTGGGTCCTAATCTGAGCGTTAGGGATGCCTGACATCTGCACATCCACACCGCATCACCAGTCATGTTACCGAATCTGAGACTCTTTTCTCATCCGTTCCAGGGAAAGACAGTATCTCACCCTCTCCGAGTGAAGAACAGAGAACTGTTCTCTACACGTAGGCACTGTCAGCGAGCGCATTGTCTTTGTAATTATCACCCCACCCCAAGCCGGAATCCCCCATCCCCACGGCCTGTGCCCTTTCTCTCAGCAGGTTTCTAAGTTGCTCTCACTTGAGGAGGATTCTCTAGCAGACTTCCTGCCTGCCCTCTCTGCCCTCTGGTCAGGCTTGGGCGGGGGTGTGTGTGCCGGGATATCAAGGGCCTGATTTCTTTCATGTGTCTTTACAGACATTCTAGAGGATGAAGGAGGCCTGGGCTAGAGGTCTCCACCCCTCTGCTCTGGGTGACCCTGGTGAGCTGTCTGACCCTCTCAGGGCTTCTCCCCTCTAGGCCCTGAGGGGAGTGATAGGGGAAGCCATTGAGTTTCTTGGTTCTTGGCTTTGGGGGTGGGGGCGCCTGGTGAGACGTGGCGTCTCCCTTCTTTCCTACAAGCAAATCTAATCTTTTTGGTTTCTCCTCCAGCACTGGGAACCCTCATAAATGCTAAACAAAGGTACTACTGAGCTAAATCCCGGTCTTTTTTTTTTTTTTTTTTTTTTTTACATTTCATATTGAGGCAGGGCTGTCACTGAATTGCCCAGGCTAATCTTATCATTGTAGCTGAAGCAGGGACAGATTGGTCTTTGGCCTCAGCTGCCTGCGTGGCTAGGCTGACAGATGAGAGTCCCGTCTGCGTTTGATTCCACGTTTATTCCATCTCTTCCCTGGTCCTCGGAGGGACCTGCTGGTGCTCCCTGCCTCTCGGTGCCCAGCCTCTCTCAATAGTTGGTGTTCATGGCTCTGGCTATTTTCTGGCACACAGGAAGTTGGCCTCATTTCCTAGAGCACAGATCTGTGGTCATGTTCTCGGACACACACACACACACACACACACACACACACACACACACACACACACACCGTAGAAGCCCAGGCATCTGCCTCACCCGTGTTCCTGCCCTCTGGCCTGCCATCAACAGAAGGTTTCCTCTTGCGTCCTTCCCACCTTTCATTTGTCCCTACTACGTTTCTTTTTCTTTCTTTCTTTCTTTCTTTCTCTCTCTCTCTCTCTCTCTCTCTCTCTCTCTCTCTCTCTCTCTTTTTCTTCCCCCTGAGACAGGGTTTCTCTGTGTAGCCTTGGCTGTCCTGGACTCACTTTGTAGACCAGGCTGGCCTTGAACTCTGAGAGATCCATCTGCCTCTGCCTCCTGAGTGCTGGGATTAAAGACGTGTGCCACTATGCCCGGCCCTACTAAATTTCTCTATTTCTCTGCTCTATGGGGGTCTCACTTCTCTTGGGAGGAAAGCAGAGCTTTACACTAGCTTTTTTCTAACACTAGCTGGTCTTGGCTTCTCCTTGAGCTGCAGGAAAGGCCCAAGGATCCTTGGGCCCCACCCCAGGCTCACCTTAGCCTTACCCTTACCGGCTACCTCCTACACCTAGCATAGCACTGTTCTGTGCTCCGCTAACACTGTCCCACTAATAGCCCCAGCTGTGAGAGTGTGTGTGTGGCCCGAGACCTCCACATAGCCCCTCTGCCTGCATATGTGCCCTGACCTACTGTCACCTGGTCACCAACTCTTCAGACTGCACACATGCTGGGTTGCCCCACCATGTCCCTTTAGCCCACTGTGCTTGCCTCTGCTCCTTACCTCAGGCTCTTCTAACTCACTCGGCAGGGTTGGCTTACTCACTGCTGTATTCCCAGACCCAGACCCAGACCCTGGGATCTACTAAAAGCTTAGCGTACCAATGGAAGAGAAATAGGACTGGGGCATGGGGCAGATACTAGGCCTTGCAAAGGCCCAGGGCTGGAATGAGGCACAGCAGAAAGCAGGCTTGACATACAGGCAAGGAGACTTGGCAGGGGCCAATCTGGACAGCCCTGTATAAACTGTAAAGTCCTGGACCAGGGAGGAAAGGCCAACCTCATCTAACAGCTTCAGGCTGGAGCCTGGTGCCTGGAGCCTGCCCACATGCCCCACCCTATCCTGTAGTTTCCAGCCTGGTAGCTTGACATAGAGGGCACACACAGAGGCCATGTAGGGTATGGTGGGGTTGAGTTGAAATCCCTCTGGGAGACTGAGAAGGGTCTGGTTTCCCAGCGACTACTCAGAGGGCATGAGCTAGGCTCAGGCTGGGCTCTGCACATTAGCTATCATAGACTAGGGCCACCAGGATGTCTAGTGAGGACAGGAATCGTGCCTGATCCCATACCAGGGACATCCTTGACCACTGCCATGGGTGTGTGGGGCCAGCATCTATAGTGTTTCCATCCTGTACTCTGTCTTTAGGCTTTTACCTCTATAGAGGGAAAAGGAACCAATGTGTCCATGTTGTGAGTGCATATGTGGAGGCCAGAGCGGGCTGTCCAGTGTCTTCCTTGATTGTCCCTCGCCTTATTCCCTTGAGGCTGGGTCTGTCACTAAACTGGAATGTCACTTTTTGGGCTAGCTGGGCTGGCCAGTGAGTTCTTAGGATTCATCTCTCCCCACCCTCCACCTCTGCAGTTTTACACCTATGAGGCTGGCCCGTGGCTGGCCGGAGATCCAGACTCTGGTCCTCTTGTGTGTACAGCAAGCCCTCTGACCGCTGCCTCATCCTCCACTTTCTGGACGTGCTGTCCTTTTTGACAACATCCACACAGGTAGAGCCTGCCAGATACAGGCAAGATGGCTCCTGCTCGTGACTCTGCTTTTGGAAGGCTGAGACAGGAGGGTTGTCAAGTTTGAGGGAGGCTAGTGTGGGCTACAGAGGGAGACTTACCTGTGGGTGGAGAAGGTTTGGGGAGCGCCTGCCATGTGCTAGTAATTGGTGCTGGGAGACAGCCCCTGCTAATGTTCTAAGTCTGGCCCTGAATGTTTCATAATAATGACATGCAGACATGAAGAAAGCAGTAAATTGCTGATTGACTGATTGATTGATTTTGGGTTTTGGTTTTTCGAGACAAGGTTTCTCAGTGTATCTCTGGCTGTTCTGGCCTTGCTTTACAGACCGGGCTGGCTTCGAACTCACAGAGATCCTCCTGCCTCTGCCTCCTCAGTGCTGGGATGACAGGTGGGCACCACCACACCCAGTAAGTTGCTGTTTTATTAACAAAAAGCAAAATAAGGTACACACTCATTCGTTTGCCAGGCCAGACCCAAAATAATGTACACACTCATTCGTCTGCCAGGCCTGACCCATCAGTGCTCCCACTATATTCTAAAACATGCCGGATTGGTTGCTCCCATGAGACAGACAAATAAACTAAGGTGCAAAGAAGGAGGGTCATAGTCCGCCATAAAAAGTGTTGGGACTCGTCTGTGGATACCATGGCAGTGTGTTTTCCACAGCCAGCTGGCCAGTGACCACTCTATGGGTCTCAGATGGACTTGAGTTGTGCCTCTATCAAGGTCATGTTTAGATGCATATCCTGGGGGTCATGGCCCCCAGGGTCTGGAGGGCCTGGGAGGGTGGGGAAGCCGGTGACAGGGGCAGGAATTCTTGGTGGAGGTTACAGTCTGAGGTGCACAGGGATGGTACAAATAAAAGGTACTCCAAGCTCAATAATGAAGCTGTCGTGCTGCCCTTTTCCTCTGAGAACCTCGGCTGTCACTCTGCCCCCAAAGCTAGAGACAGCTCTAGGAGGGGGGTGGCATCAGCAAGAGAGTCAACACCGCTCTTCATGGAAGGCTGTGAGGACTTCCATGCGCAAACCTACCTCACCTCTTGGCACCCTCATGGGAGCCTTCTGAGGCTGGGTTGTCCTTACCCATTTTGCAGGTGTTGGCATTAGTGAGCCTTAGAAAAATAGCACGCTCTAGGTCATTTGTGTATTTAAAGTGGTACAGTTGAGGCTTCAACCTAAGCCAGTGGCTCCAGAGTTTGTGCTTTGAAGCTTTCTTTTCTTTTTCTAAAAATTTTAACGTACACCTGGTGTTTGGCTCACATGAATGTCTGTGTGAGGGTGTCGGATCCACTGGAATTGGAGTTCAGACAGTTGTGTGCTGCCATGTGGGTGCTGGGAATTGAACCCTGGTCCTCTAGAAGAGCAGCCAGTGCTCTTAACCACCGAGGCATCTCTCCAGCCCCACTTTGAAGCTTTCTTTCGTCTTAGTTCTAGAAGCGCCCAGACCTTTCTGTTGAACTTCTGGGATGGATGCAGTGATATGTTGGCAAATATTTAACAACCAACTCTCTGGAAGAAAAAGCTAAGGTATGACTTGTCAAATTTCCTTATTTCCCAAGTAGACTGTACTTTCTCCCAAGCTGAAGCCAGATGATCAATCTGACATCACTGAATGTGGCACTGCAAGGACAAGACTCAGTAAGTTCTTGCAAGCGGCTGAGAGCCAGGCCCAGCACCTCACAGGAAGAGTGTCCACCCTCCCCCAGCACTGTGTGGCCAGTAAAGGCCTTAAGACAAGTCTTAGGCATAGAGAAGGGCGGGGAAACCTGCTCCTCCAGCCAGGGCCTGCCCACGGGAGTCCTGCCTGGGAAACTGCCGTTAATCTTTAAACCTTGCTACAGGAGTACCCGGGTAGTTTGCTTGCTGTTCATGAGGAACCTGAAGCAATCCCTTCCCTTTCTGGCCTCAGTGGGCTACCCAGGCCACACTTGGCATTCATTAATCAGTGCAGCCCTCAGATCTTCAGTTTGGTCCACTCCCGTTTCACAATAGAGGGGGGTCGGAACAGGAAGCTAATGGGCTGAACACGCCCTGAGGCACCTGGCCTAGATGTGAACTCAGATCAGTCCGACTCAAAGCCTTGCTCCTTCCTGGTCTCCTGGGAGACACCCGGATCGCACCCAGAGGCTCAGGCCTCTTAAATTCTAGGAGCCGAGGGCCCTATCCTTCCGTAGGGAACTCTATCAGAAGCCAGGGTCTAGTGCCACATTAGCTTGCTTGGGTCTCAATTTCCTATCTGTGAGATGGAAGCATTTCCCTGGAGGCAGATGGTGGCTGATAGCTGTTCAGAACCATCTTTCCAGAGGGGAAAGGGAGGAGTGAGTGAAAGATGCCCTCCTACCCCAACCCGCAATGGGCAGGGACAGTTGGCGGTGGGGTGGTCTTTGAGACCAGTGTGAAGCCATACCCAGCCCACCTTGGCTCATCTTCCTTCTCTACTTCCTGTCTGGCTGGTCCTGCGGTCCTCAGTGGCTGGCTACCTGCACACACTGCTCAGCCCATGAACATGACCTCCTAATGCTCTGAAAGTGAATTTAGGCTTTGCCAGATGCTCAGACTCCCTGCCTCCCATAGGCAGATGCTGGAGGTTCTCGCAAGTTCAAGGCCAGCCTGGGCCACATAATGAGCCACTGTTTCGCCTCTTGATACATTTTTATAATGCTGCCTCTCCTCCTCACTCTGTCCCTGTCCCTCCGGTCCCAGTCTCCCGTTAAAGACACGCAGGTCAAGGTTGGTGTGGCGAGTTGCCTCAGTTTCTGCGGTCTGGAGGATAGTGCTAGCCACCGGTGCGTGCGTAGCTCAGGTAGCTAGGGTGGGATCCTAACGTGGTCCCTGGCGGCGGAGCAGGGCGCGTGGCGTGGAGGGCGCCTCCGCGGGCGGAGCTGCGGGGAGGGGGCTGGGTGCGGGAGGCGCGGGCCCGGCTCACGCAGCAGGTCCCCCGGGTCGCCGGCGGGGCCCGGGTCCGCGCTTCCTCCTTTCTCCGGCTCTCAGCGGCCGCGGCCCCTCCTCCCGCGCGCTCCCTCCCCCTCGCCGCTGCCGCCGCCACCGCCTCCTCCCTTTCTCTCGGTCTGTCTCTCCCGGCCCGGAATCCACCGGGCCGCCCCGCCGGAGCGGCTAGGCCGCCGCCCGCCAGCGCCGTGCGCCCCGCTGGGGTCCGCCCGGGCGCATCCGGAGCCCCGTCGCCGCCGCGCAGGTGAGCGCCCCCGCCCCGCCGGCCCCGCGCCCCGCTGCGGGCTCCCGCCCTGCCTGCTCCCTGCCGCGGCCCTCGACCTGCCCGCCTCGGCCTTTTGTTGGGAAGCGTGGGGGAGGCCGGGCGGGGCGCGGGGGGGGGGCACCGGAGCGCAGGGACCCTCGGCAGCGGAATCCCCGGCTTGGCTAGGCCACATCTGAAAACGCGGCCCGCCCGCGATTGCGGCTGCCGGGCCCGGCGCCCCCGGCCCTGAGTGGGCGGTGGGGGTGGGGTGGGCACCGGGGAAGGGACGCCTTGTGTGTGTGGGGGGGGTGGCACAAGACCACCTTGAGTTTCACTGGGGCCTCGGGTAGGGCCTGGTGCTGCCGCCCTGGAAGAGACTGGGCCACCCTGTCCTCAGCCCCCCCAGCCCCCAGCCTCGCCCCTGCACAGGCCCAGCAACCGGCTGGCTCAGAAGTTGGCAAAAGTTTTGGGGTTTCACCAGGTCCGCTTGCCCACCCGGGCAGGTACTGGAGGTGAGTTTGTGCCCTCTTATAGGACCACCACTTGCTGTGTGTCTTGGGGACAACTCTGAGCCAAGGTCCCCCTCAGTGATAGGTGGGCCTGGCCAGGACAGCTGGGCTGGTTGAATGGTGGAGTTGAACAGAGGGGACTCAGCCCGGGTATCCCTTAAACTTCTGGGGCATTCAGATTAGAAAAGTGGACAGAGGCGTGTGAATCTGATGGGCCCCTGAACAAGGTCTTCCCAGCCTCACAGACTGCCCAATAAAGGCAGTGGTGTCGGGATCACCTGGATGGAGGTCAGATTCAGTTATTAAGGTGGGCAAGGGGGTGGGGATGGTGGGAGGGGAGGGTCTCTTCCTAAGCCTCTGGGGTCCAGGCATCTAAGGTTTCTTGTGTTGCTGAGGGATCTGAGCCAGGAGCAGCCCTTTGAACGCCTCGCACCAGCAGCAGCAGGGTTCCTCAGGTGACTGCACTTGGGCAGCTCAGGACTTGGCATATATGGATGGGGGCGGGGGGGGGGGCTCAGTAAGTAAGTGCCACCCTGGAGCCTGCACAAGATGGCTGGGGTGCCTGTGGCACATCTGACCAACTGCAGAATAGGGTAACTCTGTGCCTCCGAGGGTACCCTAGGAGTCCCTCCAGAAAGAGATAACAGAGCATCCTCCAGCGGCCCACAGCTGTGTGGATATAGTCAGCTCTGGATCCCCTTTGGCCTCAGTCCTGTCAGAGAGGGATTGATCATTGGGGTTGTGAGGGAACTCGGTGGTAGAGCCACTGGCTTAGCCTACCCAAGGCCCTGGTGCTAGCCGCAGCATTCCAGGACGGACAGATAAATCAGTAAAGAATATGAAGAGGTAATGACCAGGGCTGCTGATGCCCACTGAACTCCTCCTGGGGACGAACTGGGGCCTAGACTTCTGAGGAGCTGTCTGGCTGCCCTTTAACCTGTGGTGACAGTGTGGTTTGGGGTCAGGCACAAGGCATTGTTGGGAGAAGGCTCCCTCCATATGTTCCCAACCTGGCAGAGCCATAAGGCCCTGCTGGAGATGGGGGGGTGTGCCCCAGTGAGGCAGACTTTCCACAAGGGGAAATGACTTATGGTGTGTCACCACCTCTCAGCTGCTGACCTACCTGCATCCTGGGGTACACACTAAGGATGAGTTCAAGGAACCCCCCTCCCCCATCCCCAGTCTCATGTTTATGCTTGTTCTTCCAGCCTTAGGTCAACCCTGTCTCTCCCACTCCATCTTCTCCTGTCCCCTGTTGTGTCCTTCCCTCCCCGTCCCCAGCCTTCAGCACGTAGACTGGCTCCTCCTCGGACTTCTTCTGTGGTTGTCATCTGAGGGGGTGGGGTGGGCACGGGGCACGTCTCGGTTCTCTAAGCCCCAGGATCTTGGGAGGACATGGTGAAATGATTTTTTTTGTCCTTGCTGTCCATTCGGTCTTCTGCAGACTTTAATCGTGCATTGAGCACTTACTATGCACCGGGGCCTGGGAACTTTGTTGAGCAGCTTTGCGGGGAGGTGGAGCAGACAGCTTCCTGAAGGAGGGGCCTGAGCTGGGGGGGGGGGAGGGGGGAAGCAGTGTCCGGCCAGCCAAGAATGCAGCTGGACCAGTGTTCTTCCTCACTGCTCAGAAGGTCATCTGCCTGGGGACTTGCTGGGAAACTGTGAACAGGTCCTTGGCTTCTAGAAGCTCTGAGCATGGAGGCTGAGCCAAGGAGCAAGGAAGTGACCAGATAAATGAATATATAATCATGGCTGTGATAAGGGGCAAGGCCTGAGGAACAGAGGAATCCTGAAGGGAGGGTGTGGGCGGTGCCTGGGCATGAAGCTAGGGAAAGGTGTGCCAGGCACAGGGAGGTGTTAGGTGCAAAGGCCCTGAGGTGGGGGTGTATGGCTGTTGTGGAAAAACAAGGGGAGAGCTACGAGAGAGGACGATCCAACAGGGCCTGCTATCAGTAGGGCTGGTCTCTGTGTCGGGGGGGCCCAGAAGCCTCGAGGAAGGTCATGTCCTCCATTTTTACACAGGGAGCTGATGGATGCCCCCCCCCCCCATAAGAACCAGATTAAGCTGGAGACCAAGGCACAGAGCTAGTGGAATGGATTGTAGTCTGGATTCCCATATTCTGTCGGGGGCCTGATCAGGTCTCATGGAGGAGAGGAGGCCAGGTATGAAGCTAGGTTTTGAGGTGCTGTAGGAGTTCAACCCAGAAAGTCAGAGGCAGTAAGAGCCCAAGATCAGGAAGCGCAGTGGTGCAGGGTTAGGGGGGAAAAGCCTGGGAGTGAGCTGGAGAGCAAGAGTGGTCAGTCAGGAGACTGGAGGTCATGCTTGCGTGTCTGCTAGGCTAGCGTTCAAGTTCTGGCTGCTGACCGTTGACCGCTGACCGCCCCATTTGCCGTACGTCTTTGGGTCCTTCGCTGTATCTTTCTGAGACTTGGCTTCTTTATTAGAAAGAGGACCAAGCGTCTCTCTCTGTTTCCAGCTAGGGTTAAGGAAGGCCCTGTACCGGGCATTAGTTATTTTACAGAGGAGGGAACTCTCTGTATGCGGATGCGGCATTGGGCAGTCCGTTGGTATCTGTGCGTTCAGCCTTGCCATCCGTGTGGCCATGGCCTCCAGTGGGTGTTGGCATGGGTCTGAAGGTTCCAGTTTGGGCAGGACTTGCCTGGAAAAGGATGTTGATAGTAAAAGACATCAGCGTGCTGGGTGGCCGTGAGCCCTGCCCTCTCTGTGACAGAAAGCTGTGCGCAAGAGAAGATGGTCTGGCTTTGTGGATGTAAACTGTAAGACCTCCTAAAGAGAAAAGGCCCCTTGCCTAGGGTTTCCCAGGTGACAATCGTGGATGGGCTGTAGGGCACTGAACTCCACAGTTAGAATTTAGTGCTACTGAGTCTCAGAGCCCTGCAGAGACCCTGTGTGGAGACCCCACCTGTGAACCTCTCAGTGTGAGGTCTCCCTGCCTCTCTGTGACCCTTCAGACTTCACAGCCCCTCATGCCTCCTGTGCATTCCTCATCTCCCTGGGGGAGCAACTCTCTAGATGTCTGGGGAGAGGTCATCCGTGAAGTGGGCCAGGTGACTTGCATGTCCTTTGCATGGCCATGGGGGACCTAACACATTCATGACTTAATAAGTGTGAGCAGGGCAGAGCCAGCTAGGGGCTGAGGGCTTGTCTCTGCCAGCAGTTGGCCCTTGCTCTGTGACAAAGCCAGGAGAGGCTGAGATCCCACAAGCCCTCATTGGAGCTGCCTCGCCACTCTTGCGGGGGGGGGGGGGGGCGGGCTGTTGTTCAAGGCCTCATTCCATTGGTAAGCCCTGAGTCAAATCACAGCCTCTTTGCTATGGTAACCCCAGTAGCTTAATCTACTGACGTTCAGGGTACATTATATATATTTTCCATTTTCTGGCTCAGGCAAGAAGTCCTGACTCCAGTCTCACAAGCTGAAGTACTGTGTGGAGACGCGTTCTGAGGTCCAATGTTTGCTTCATGGGAAACAGTGCTGTGATAGATTAGTAATGTCTGCTCTGGACGGACGCTTAGGAAGCATC
The DNA here is from genome assembly GCF_964271855.1 of Acomys minous. Classification (NCBI taxonomy): domain Eukaryota; kingdom Metazoa; phylum Chordata; class Mammalia; order Rodentia; family Muridae; genus Acomys; species Acomys minous. The sequence goes on along the minus strand of NC_140485.1, from coordinate 77,526,018 downwards.
GTCTGTGTGCTCTGAGTTTGTCATTCCTGATCTATCCAGACCTTCTCTTCACTATGGGGAAGTGAAGGACAGATTGGCCATGTTAGGAAGAAAATGCTAATGTCTTTTTTGATGTAGGACGGTCCCCACCAGTCAGTCAGCCTGCCTGTGACCACAGCACTGCCAGGTGTCCTCACTAGAAGGCTAGGCAATTAGGGAGGATCCCAGAGCAGGAAGCCAGAGAACTCCTGTCTCTTCACTCCCTTGCCATAGGACTTTGGGCAGATGACTTCCTCCTAGGACTACTCAAACGAGTTCTAGAAAGGAGAAGCCAGAAGCGAGAAGAAATGGGACAATCGTGGTATGTTTCTTCCGGTTCTGTCCCCAGTGTCCTCAGGATGGAGCTTTATCTTTCTTTGAGAACCTGAGACAGGGTCCTAACTGGAGTTGCGTGGGGCAGGGGCTGGCCAGGATGATATGGGTCTTTTCTTTATTTTATTTTTCCTGAGACAAGGTCTCTCTGTGTAGTCTTGGCTGTCCTGAACTCACTTTGTAGACCAGGCTGACCTCGAACTCACAGCGATCCACCTGCCTCTGCCTCCTGAGTGCTGGGATTAAAGGCGTGCACCACCACGCCCGGCTGGATATGGTGGAGCAAGCTTGGAGTGGCCCTGTTGGGGCCTGATTGCTTCTCTCAGGCCGCTGTGTCCAACTGGTGGTCTCCACCTGAGTTTGTCTAGTGTCCACACATTACGTTCTCTGGAGCTGGACCACGGCAGGGTCCTGGAGTGGATGGAGCTTTTATTCCTATTATGCGGAAGATGGGCAGGGGCTGTAGTCATTTGACTAGTGAGATGTGAGTCTGGGGGACTGGGAGTCTGGGGGACAGCTGAGTGTCCCCAGTGGGGCTCACATCGTTCTGAGGCAGAGCATAGGTTCTCTGACCTCCTGGCCGTGTAACTGCGGGCGGTGGGTATTGGGTGGTCCAGGTGTATGATCTCCTGGTAGTAGTGAGGCCTAGGAAGGCATCTGGCTCTGAGTTTGGATCTTGGCATGGCGGCCTTTTGGCTGCATCTGATTGTGAGGACAATGAATGCTCTATGTCTCAATATTTCCCCAGTCTTCGGAGCTCCGAGAAGGTGGCCCGACTGTCAGTCATACTAGTATATGTCCAGTGCTTGGGCACGGGGCCCATTCACGGTGTTTTGAAGCTGTGAGGGAAGGTGACTCTGTGGTGAGGTGGAAAGGCAAATTGATCCGGGAACCCTCGACACTGGCACCTTGGTTTGCGGTTGCCTTGTCCTGTGCGCCTAGGAGCGACAGCATTGATTGGAGCCTGCCAGTTCCATCTAGCTACTCCGAGCCAGCTCCCACCTCTCCTTGTCCTCCTAGGACCTGATCACATGTCCATCCCATGACCTGGGGTGCCCAAGACCCCCTTACTAGGTGTGGGGCCCTGCCCTTCCTATGAGGTATCTGCCATCTGGGCAGTGGGTGCTTCGTATGCTAAGCCCACACGGCCTGGGTACAAGCTGCACTTCCCTTGTTTCCGACGGTGGCAAGCAGAGGCTCAGAGAAGGGCCCGGCGCTGCACAGCTCCTGGAGATGTTCCTTGTCCAGACAGCGTTCCTTCCTTGGCCCCAGCCCACTCCTCCGTTGCGTCTCTGTGGTGGGTTACCCCACAGGTGCTCTGAGCCGCTGGTTTGCCTTTGCCTGTGCAGGTCGGCCATTCCTGTGAGGGTCCCCCCCCTGTTCTTTTATTCGGGGTGTGCATGTGACACACACCTATATAGTCCAGACTGCCCTGGAGCTCATTTTGGGTAGCCCAGACTGGCAGCAGTGATCCTCCTGCCTCAGCTTTCTGAGAGTTGGAGCTATCATCACATCCGGCTAGGTACCCCACTGTTGCTCGAGCCTTCCGGTAGCGAGAGAGTCTCTCCGGCTCCCCCTCACCTGCTGTCCTTCCGCCTTACTCTCTGCCATCTTTCAAGGCTCCAGCTCTGTCTGTAGGTGGCAAGTCCTGCCTCTAGGCTGGTTTTCTCTGCCTCTGTGTGGTAATTATCACTCCCGAGGATGCAGCACTTTACAGTTTACAAGGCACCTGTGCACCCCAGCAGGGCTTTGAGGGAGACAGAACCCAGTGGTCACCTTCATTTGACAGATGAGGAAACTAGCCTTAGCTTGGGCTCCTTTGGGGTACTCTTCCTGCTTGGGTAGCTGGGACACCCCCATTCTCCTGAGTCTCGATGAGTGCCTAGATGGATCAGAGAGGTAAAGTGACCTGCCTAGGGTCACACAGCACTGAAGGGGTGAAGCTGGGCTGTTTCGTCTAAGGATTCATGAGAAAGCAGATCACGCCCAACTACCCACCCTTCTGAATAAAGCCACTCAGATGGCCAGAAGATGTGGCAGGAGACACAATTCCTTATCTCCTGCCCAGGTGGCCCTGCTGTACCTGTGGACTTTGTTCTGAGCTGTACCCAGTCTCCAAGAGAGCCTGAAGCCGGGCCTGTTCTACCTGCCTCTGCTGGGTGCCCCAGTAAATGGCTTGCCTCATCCCCATCAGGACGCAGCAGCATTTTTTCCTTGGGCTGGCCGGAAGATGGCAAGCCCTCTCTCCTTAAATATCTTAGGCTTCTAGGAAGTTTTCCCTCAGTAGTCGGAGGTGGTAGGGCAGGAAGGGGAAGTTGCCCCTGCAGAGGATGGCGGGGGATCAAAGGCTTGAAGGTGGGTCAGCCTGAGACCCACAGAGGGGGGAGGTGGGGGGGGAGGGCCTTGTGGGTTGAATATGGCCTCACTGCAGGATTTGCCTCCTGCGCCTACCCCCACCCCTCCAGGTGTTCCCAAGGCCTGGAACCAGATGAGCCACTGTTCTATTTGGGGACAATTCTGCTGTTCCCATTTCAATTCTGTGCCCTAGTTTTAGAAGCAACGTGGGTTTGGTTACCAGTTGGCTATTTGCAGGCAGCTAACCCCCTCCACCCACTCTGCCCACACCTTAGATCCAAGGGCATCATGACCAGAACAGGCCTCTGCTGCCTTTGGCATTGCTGGGGGCCTCTGCCCCTGAGCTCCTTACACAGGTCCATGATTAGCAGCTGATGGGTGTTTGAGCCAGTGATGATGGGGTGCACACTTGATGGGGTGTGGGGTGGGGCACCGGAAGCTGCTCCAGGCCTCTGAGGGGAGATGCACTTTGGAGGACAGGACAACCGTGATCAATCTTGGGGGGGCACTGGGCCTCACTAGAAGCAGTGCTCTGGGTAGCCAGTTACAGCCCCCTATGGTTGCTCTACGGTGAGCTCAGTGCCACAGGCATAATGGCAGCCTCCCAATGCCAAGGGATTGCCCCAGAAGGACACCTGGGTCTTAAAGGGTGAACAAGAGATCGTGAGGAAGAGAAGGGTTAGGGCGTGCTAAAGACAGGGACCCCAGGGAGTGTGCGTGTGTGTGTGTGTGTGTGTGTGTGTGTGCATACCTGTGTGTGTGTGTGTGCATGCATACCTGTGTGTGTGTGTGTGCGTGAGTGAGTGCGTATGCGTGTGTGTGTGTGTGTGTGTGTGTGTGTGTGTGTGTGTGTGTGAGAGTGTGCTTGAGCATGTGTACAAGCATTCATAGCCTGGGGCTGAGGAGCTATGGGTCATGTGTAGGTGCTGAGAAAGGGGTTGGTTCATCCTACACCCTCAGACTGTTGTCTTAGAGTGACGGGAGCAGCGCAGGCATAGGTGGTTGAGGACAGAAGAGGATGAGGCGGACCTGGGGTTCAAGATAGGGATCAAGGCTCCTGCCAGAGGCCAGCCTTCTGAGGAGGAGCCTGATCAGGACCTCTTGATGCAGTGTGTACTCCTTCTGAGCACCAGGACCTGGGGTTGGACCTGGTGCCCTCTGCGGACACCCCAGCACTTGCTGAGGTGTGTGCATATAACCTTATGCAGAGGGCGGTTCCCTGGGAAGATGGGTGTGTCCAGTTTTGTGGGTCATGCCTGGCTCGGGCAGGGTGGCCTTGCTGCAGTGGCCCAGGAAGCCGTCCTGAATGGCGGTGTTTGGGAATAACAAGAGCCAAGGCGGGGGGCAGGAAGGGTTGCCACAGTCCCTCTTACAGCGTCTCTTGGACCCAGTGCCCCTCAGGAAGTGGAGGGGGGGATCCTGTGGTGTGTTCCACGGACACCTGGTGTGGGCTCTGGTCCAGGCCACTGCCTCCTTCCTTTTGGGAGAGCCTCCCAGGGCACAGTCCACTCTCTTTTAAGCTCCTTCTGGTCTGCCAGCTATCTACTGTGGGACCCAACAGGCCTGGCTTGGAAGCCTCGTATTGATTCCAGCTGGGAGAGCTTGGCTAAGTGACTTTCCCTTCCTGGGCCTCAGTTTCTCCCGCACAGAAAGGGAGGCTGTCCTCTGGGAGGTTGTGTCCAATGTTGTACAGCCCTGGGAGAACCTGGCTCAGAGCCACGGCCTTGCCGAGCTGCCAAGGGACAGCTTCCGGGCACCCTGGGCTCTTAGCTCCAAGGACAAAGCCCCTTTGTGGGGAGACAGATGGAGCCTGGGAGCCCCCTCCCTGGGGAGTAGGGCCGTCTGCCCCTCCTCTGCACTCCATCCCCCGGGAGAAGGAGCTTTCTGAGGCGAAGGGTGGGAACCCAGTGGGTTGCATGGCCTGGCTGCTCTGCCTGTGTCTCTTCTCTGTTTCGACCACTTCTCAAGGGCCCGGGCATCCCAGGCAAACCTGGAGCCTACTGTGGGTGTCCCTAACACCTATCCTTCCATCGCTCTTCATCCTTTCATTTCCCCCTTCATCTTCTCATTCGTCCATCTTCCTTCCATCCCTCTTTCCACGCCAGGCACCTTCCCCTTAACTGGGCCCTGTGTTATTCGGCCATATTGTCTGCTCTGTTCCGAAGGTGTTTAACGGTCCCAGCTATGCGCCAGGTTTTTGTTTTGTTTTGTTTGAGATATTTATTTATTTAATTTATACAGTGCTCTGCCTGCCAGCTAGAGCACCAGATCTCATTGTCGATGGCTGGGAGCCACCGCGTGGTTGCTGGGAATTGAACTCAGGACCTTTGGAAGAGCCGACAGTGCTCTCAACCTCTGAGCCGTCTCTCCGGCCCTATATGCCGGTTTTAATACAACACCTACCAGCTGTGGGTGAGTAGAAGTGGTCCTGTAGTCATCCATAGGTCTCTGACGTCAGAGTGAAGGTTCAGGCCTCAGGCAGGGTTGAGGGGGTTCTTAGTTCCCCTGAAGAGGTCACTTTGGCAGTGAGACTGCATGAGAGTGGAGTTGGCTGGGATGCTGCCATCGAAATGCCTATTGTAGTAGGCGACATGGGCCCTGACTACCCAGAGACGGTGAGGAAGCGAGTCATGGAGGTATGGAGTCGAGGCGGAGTGAAACTCTGGGCAACGAGAAGAAAATGGCCTGTGCACAGCCCTGAGGCAGAAGCAGCATGCGCAAGGGTCCTGAGGCAGGAGCAGGCTGTTTCCAGGGAAGGGGGAGCTATTGACCTGTATAGGGAAATGAGGGGGAAGGGTAGAGCTGGTGTGGTGACTGACAGGAGGGACTTGGGGCCTTTGGATTAGGGGTTAAGGAGTCAGATTGGCATCTCTGCTCCAGTTAGGTAGTGCGTGAGAGAAGGAAGGGAAGTGGGTCCAGGAGTGTTTGGAGCTGGGACTGACAATGTTTGGAGCTAGGCTACCGAGGGTAGGAAGCTGAGGCCGGGCACGGCTTTCTCCATGGCCAGGATCACATAGTGGAGCAGGGCTAGGTTTGGGCTCTCAAGGCCTAGGAGACCTATGGCTTTACACAGAGCCTGGCCCTCAGATCCCAGCCAGCAACTTTGAAGTCTACCCCTTTGAGCCGGACTGTGGTGGCGCACGCCTTTAATCCCAGCACTCGGGAGGCAGAGGCAGGTGGATCGCTGTGAGTTCGAGGCCAGCCTGGTCTACAAAGTGAGTCTAGGACAGCTAGGGGTACACAGAGAAACCCTGTCTCGAAAAACAAAACCAAATAAACAAGCAAACAAACAAACAGTCTACCCGTTTCTGTCTGGGACATGGACACTGCTTCAGTATTGCCTCTGGGATGGGAAATGCCTGACTCCAGACCTGCTGTGGGAGCCTCGCCTCGCCTTGCTCTGCCTCCCAGGGATTCCGAGAAGCACAGTCATTGCAGGGGTGAGGACCTGCCCCTCCACAGCTGGCCTTAGCAGGACTGGGGCTTCTTTTAGATATCTTAGCACCTTGGGGTGGAGGGTTCCTAGCATCAGAACTAAAGCCTCTCTCCATATGGGGAAGCAACCCAGAAGGGCACCACACTTTGCAGAAGAGACCTCCTAAGGGCCTGGCAGAACAGGTTGGCATTCTGAACCAGGTCACTTACTGCCTAGCCCCTGGGCCCCTGCTCTCCTTGCCCTGCTCAGGCAGTTCCAGGCCTTGCCCTCCCTCACAGGCCTTTCCAGCCTCTTGACATTGCAACGTAACATTGTCACCTATATGGTCCGTGCTCCAGGCACTCTTTTGAGTTGGAAAACCAAAACAAAATGGGGGTGGGGGTGGGGTTATCTTGTAAGTTATAACTTTGTGTTAGGTTGCATTCATGGCTAGCCTGGGGCGCTGTGGCCTGAGAGCTGCAGGGTGGACACTTTGGATGACCAGGCTTAGCACACATCTTAGTGTTCTCTCCATGGTACGGGTCAGGGGCTGAGGTTCAGAAGAGAGCAGCAAGGGACCAGTCTGTCTGTACCGAGCTTGTGGTGGGTGTGAGCCCTGTTTCTCACTTGCTTAGTTTGTATCTTCCCAGGCTGAAGGTCCTGGGTCCAAAAACACCCCTCCCTCTAGGGCCAGCTGGAGCCTGCAGGCGCTCTGCCCAGTGGCACTGGCAGAGCCGGTTTGAGGCTTGACAGCCCCCAGCATGCTTGTACTGAGAGCGCAGGGCCAGGCATGTTCTGACGCCTGTGGCTCTTGGATTCCCTCCCCCCCTTCTCTCACTGCTGGATCACTCCTTACTCACTTGGCAAACACCCTCCCCCACCTCCCACCCAGCTCCTGGCCCAGGCCTATGCTGGGTGGGGCTTGGGGACTGATTCGAGTTGCTTTATATTTTACATTGCCTATGTAAGTTGGGTGGTCGGAGTCTGTTGGGAACTCATGCAGGACATGGGCCAGGGAGAGCAGGGGATGGGGCTGAGCCCCTGGGCATGGGTAGACCTCTGGCCTAGGCTACCTCTTCTTCCTGGGAGGCGCTAGTTGGGGCCCAACCATCTACCTAACTGCCCATCCACCCACTTGTCCACCCACCTCTGTATCCACTTATCTACCTTGCCACCCTACCATCGTCCATCCATCCATCCATCCATCCATTCATCCATCCATCCATCTGCCCACCTACTTAGCTAATCACCCACCTGCCTGTTCCTCAGTGGGGCCCATCCATGCATATATCTACCCATTCACTTACTTGTCTGTCGTTTCATCCACCCATCTATGTATCCGTTTTCCTATCTGTCCATGTATCCACCTATCGTCCGTTCGTCCGTCCGTCCGTCCATCCATCCATCCATCCATCCATCCATCCATCCATCCACCCATTCATCCAACCATGTGCTCTGGGCACTTCTGTGTGCTGGACGATGTTCTGGGGGCTAGAGATACATCAGAGAACCAGCTGGACACAACCTCTGCCTTTGCAGTATTTGCTGACCAGCAGGGCAGACAGAAAACCAGCAAACAAGGACCAGTGTGCATGGTCTGTTTGAGGGAGCTAATTGCTGTGGACCCTACATAAAATGGAGGCGGGGGTTTTAATATGCCAGCTAGGAACTGGATGGGCTGCTGCTGTGCAGGGCAGCCGAGGAAGGGGTACACACTGCCGTGACCGGCTGGCGCTGGGAGTGGGGTGGGCTTACAACGCTCAGGAATAGAACCTAGGGAGGAAACACCAACGCAAAGGCCCTGAGACAGGAGCATGCGTGGAGTGTTGGAGCAACTGCAAGAGGCTGGGAAATGGCATGGGAAGGAGGAACATGGAGGGAAAAGACCTGAGGGGCGGAGCCAGGTGCCCCGGGGTGGGCTGTGGGGTGAGGCTGCAGTGCCCGCTGATGAGGAGCAGAGGGTTGTCTGTTTGTAGTACTTAGGCACTGGGTACTGGAGTACTCAGGCATAGTTCACTATGCAATAAACCCATCTTTTTCCTGTATCGAGGGGCAGTAGCAGAGCCCCTGGCGCCTACCCACTCCCTTACCCTCTCTCGCATCATGCTAAAGTAGATCTTCACTGTCCCACGTTCAGAATGTACATAGTTCTGCGTAGAATCTGTACTCCACCACTGTTCCTTCCTGCCAGTGGCCTCCTCCCTCTCCTATTACAGTTTGCTGATGAGATTGATGCTGGTCACGTGACCAGCCTCTCTGCTGTGCTGAGCTCAGGGCCTGGCGCTTAGTAGGTGGCCAGCACACAGTAGCCGCTCTGATGACAGCAGACACAGAGCCTGCCTTCTGGGCTCGGGCGGGTGCTGTTCTCAGGGCTGCACAGATGGGAGCTTACTTCGTTCTCATGACCTCTCTTCAAAGTAGGCTGAAACCGGCACAGAGAGGTAGAGAAACCGCACCTGGGTCACACAGCAAGGAACAGCTGGAGCTGGGTTTTGTTTTGTTTTTGCTTTTGTTTTTCGAGATAGGGGTTCTCAATGTTATCTTGGCTGTCCTGGACTCACTTTGTAAACCAGGCTGGCCTCGAACTCACAGCGATCCACCTGTCTTGGCTTCCGGAGTGTTGGGATTAAAGGCGTGCGCCACCCACCACACCCAGCTGGAGCTGGCTTTTGAACACTGAGTGGTTCAGCTCTTAATCCTCATGATAAGGCCCGGCTCTGTTAGCCCAGATAAACATGAATTCCTCTTTCTACCTAGGTGAGGTTGGGAACTGAGCATGACCAGCCCCTGAGGAGGGAACACCCCTCCTCAAAGGGCCAAAAGTTAGAGGATTGTTCATGAGTGAAGCAGTGGGGGCAGGGGGCAGGGTGGAGAGAGATGGAGCAAGCAGCAGGCCCGCAGGAGGCAGGAGGGTTAAGTGTTTGGACCACTGCCCCCCCCCCATGGTCAGTGTTCTCCTCAGTTCACAGAGAGGGAAGGGGACAGCACCTGTGGGCTAAGGGTGGTGAGGGCGGGGCGGTGGAGGGGGGCAGTTTAGGACTGCTCCTGCACTGGGGCTTGGCCGCTTGGTGTTCCTGCCCACCCATGTCCCCAAGGGAGATGCCACCTGGGTGTGGGCGGGGAGGAGGGGGCACCATGTTCCCAGAGTCGAGAAGCAACCAGAGCTGTTGGCAGGGAACAGCGGGCACCGTGGGCAGGGGCCGGCTGGCAGCCCCTCTCAGGGCCCAGCCGCCCCCTGCTGCCAGCAGGGAGGGGCTGCCCAGCTGACCTTGGAGAGGTTGGAGTAAGAGTCCCACCGAGGTCACTCCCTCGTCCTGAGCGTGTCAAGGGCTTTGTGCCCGGACACTGGCTGAAGCCCAGATGGAATGTGGCCTGCCTAGGGTCACACAGTGATGATAGCTCCCTGAACTCATTAACGGACCATCTTGGGGTGTCCCTTAGGCCTTGTGCTATCAACTCCTCAACAAAATTGGGATTGGCTCCAGCCATGTACACCTGTCCCTGCCCGCCCTCCTTGCTGCCTTCTGGGACAGTGTGGAAAGGAAGGGTTTCCTGGTCATGAGGAAGTCTCCAGGGCCCGGTCTTCAGATGTAAAACGTCGAGGCTGCTGAGAGCCCCATGGGGATGGTGTGAGCCACAGGAGAGTCTATCCTTGCCCCACTGCTCCCGTCTGGCCCAGGAATCTGCATTAGAGCTGCGTGTGTGCTGCAGCCCAGCCACAGGCTCTTCCCTGAGAGCCTTGCCTTGACCTGCTGAGGGAAAAGCTGCAGGGTGGTTGGTCAGAGAAATCAGCTGCCACAGAACGGGATCTTAGCCTCATCTGCATCTTCTCATCTGTAAAATGGGCTTGAGAATGGCACATAGGCCTGGCAGGGTGGCACACGCCTTTAAGTCCAGTACTTGGGAGGAAAGGCAGAGGCAGGCACATTTCTGAGTTCAAAGTCAGCTGGCTCTACATACCGAGTTCTAGGCTAGCCAGTGCTGTATAGCATGACTCTTACTTAGCTTTAGAGACCCCATACAAGAGGCTGGGGATGAGCTGGGGTGGTAGAATGCTTCCCCAAGGCCCTGGGTTCGGTCCCCAACACCGTGGAAACTGAATTTAGGAGATGAAGGAAGGAGCTCAGACCTTCAAGGTCATCCTCAGCTACGTAGTGAGTTCGAGGCCAGCCTGGGCTACATGGGTCCCTGTGAAGGTTTTCAATAGATGCTAACTTAAGTAGGTCTCGCTCATCACTGCTGCTGTGCCTACTTCCTTGGCCTTGTGCCCTTTCCACATTGCTAAGCCACTTGTGGAAGGCTACCCAGGTAAGCAGGCAGTTCCCACGGTAACACTAAAGACAGAGTTGAGGCAGGTGCCTCTCCACAGGGAGCTGCCCCCAGAACAATGCCGTGAGGTCCCGTGAGATGGGCGTGGGGGTGATGCCTTCCCTAGTCCTTTGTCCCACCACAGGTGGCCACTGCTGGGACCTGTCGGCTGGGGGCCCACTCTGGCTGGGGTGCTGGAGGAGAAGCTGTGGCAGTTCGGCTCCTGGGGCCTGCAGTGTACACCCCTCTTTCTATATAGTCTCTGTGCCCCTTTGGACAAAAGAGCTGGCCCCTGAGCTTGATGCTCCCAGTGAGGTCAGCTGGGACCAGTGACCCCTGAGATGGTGGCCCCGGCTCTGACTTAGCTTCTTTGAACATTTCCTGTCAACCCCACAGATAGACCTGGCTGCCTGGCTGTGGCTGTGACCAGGGCCTGGGAGAGCTGGGGAGCTAGCAGTGGCAGTCAGAGGAAGGCCCTTTGCCAAGGTAGCCTATAGGCTGCCCCCTAGATTGATACCATGACAATGAAGGAGGTTCCTAAGGACTTGTGCAAGACACCCCCAAAGCGTGATGGTCCCCTGATCTGGCTGGGCTGGTACCCAATCTACCTGCCACCTCCTACTCATGCATTCCTCCCTGGCAGACACACACACACACACACACACACACACACACACACACACACACACACTTTTTCATTGCTCAGTGGTGTTGCAGGTGTTCCTGGCCCTGCTGAGAACAGCCTAAGGGAGGATGAGCAATGCCAGACACTGGCCCTGCTGGTGCCTTAACGTGGGATGGACCCTGGGGTGTAGGATGCTGCCGATCCCACGCAGTTCATGCTTCTTCCCTAATGCTGTCTTTTAGTTTGCTGTGTGACTGTAGGTACAGCCGACCCTCTCTGTGCCCCAGCTGTCTCATCTACAGAAAGAAGCCAATCACACAGGGATGGGGTGGAGCATCCTGGGCTGATGGATGGAACTTACTATTTAGCGTGGTGCCTGTCCCCGGGAGTCACCCTCCTCCGAAAGCCCCCAATTTAGACAGCTTCTAGTGTTTGCCCTCTGGGCTGTGGGAGAGGAGGGAGGATTGAGAGGGCTGTGACTCTGAACAGCCCCTCTCCTGATCTGCAGGGTGGGGGTGGGGTGAAGCCCTGCTGGTCACAGCACCCTCTGTGGTTCCTCCTTTGTGTGTCCAGTCCCTTGGCCGCAGCCAGCTGACATGTAGTCGCTTCCTATTCCCGGTGACCTTTCAGGAATGGGTGATTCAAAGACTCCCTTCGCCAGAGATGCCCCCCCTCAGCCCCCCCAGACTGTGGGGACCGGCTCCTCCCTGCTGCCCCCAGGGGGCTGCCTCTTCAGGAAGCTTGCATGGTCTGTGCTGCTGGAGCACACTCTGCCCCCTCACACTGAGGTTCTGGGTAACCTGGTGTCCATAGTAACACTGAGCATGGGCAGAGAATGTGGCTCACTGCAGCCACGTGGAGAAGTCACTGACGAATACCCTTCTGCAGGATAGACTACGGAGGCCGAGAGCGCTGAGTGACCTGTGCCGTCATGACAGGCTGAGCCAGGATCTGAACGAAGGCAGGTAAGCTGGGTGCACCTCAGGTTCTGACGCGGGGTCTCATGTAGTCTAGGCTGGCCATGAACTAACTATGTAGCCTAGGCTAACCTCCAACTGGCTGGGTAGCCCAATTCACTAGAAAGCACAGGCTGGCCTCTAACTCAATACAAAGCACAGGTTCAGCTTCAACTGACGGTGTAACCTAGGCTGACTTCCAACTTATTGCTGCCTAGGCTAGCCTGCAGCTCGCTATGTCTGGTCTTGAACTTGTGATATAACTCTGCCGTTGTGATTTGGATAATGTTAGCAGAGTGTCTTTTGGGGAAGTATGCGCACTACTTCCTCTCTCTCCTACCAGACTGGAGGTGCCATTGAATTTTAGGTGACAGTGGCAGAAGTGCGTGTACACACAGGCACGCGCACACACACACACACACACACACACACACACACACACACACACACACACTAAATGTAGGTGCTAGAGAGATGGCTCAGCAGTTATGAGCACTGGCTGCTCTTCTAGAGGACCTGGGTTCAATTCCCAGCACCCACACGATGGCACAAACCATCTGTAACTCTAATTTCAGGAGACCCAATGCCCTGTAATTCCCTCCTTGAGCACAAGACATGCACATGGCACACAGGCATATATGCGAGACAGAAATGCTCACATAAATAAATAAATCTCAAAAAATATTTGTAACTTGACATAAAAAATTGAGTTTATCAGTAACGTGATTGATCGCTTGATTGATCGGTTGATTGATTCTGTGCTGAGATGGAACCTTTTCTCTCTCCTGCAAGCCAATTGCTCCACACTAAACCAGAGCCTTAGCCCTTTAACCCTGGTGTGTTTTATAATGGCCAAACCTGAGTGAACCTGTTTCCTCAAACACTCCACCTTTTCTGTGTCCTCACATTCAGAATCAGTTCTTGTAGCTTTTTGAAATGTTCAGTGTATTGTTACCTGTTGGCGTCCAACTGTTCAGTGACAGGTGACAGGCGTACAGGAACCTCTTCATCCTGTCCAACTAGAGCACCCTGCACACTATCAATCTTTCCCCATCTCATCCCTCCTCTTTCCTCCTCAGCCTCTGGTAAACTGTTCTATCATGGTTTCTATGATGTCAACATTAAAAAAGAGGTTTATTTATTTATTTGTTTTATGTATACGGGTGTTTTGTCAGCGTGTATATCTGCACGCCCGAAGAGGACATCAGATCCCATAGGACTATAGTTATAGACTGTTGTGGGATGCCATGTGAGTGCTGGGAATTAAACTCAGAACCTCTGGAAGAGCAGACAGTGCTCTTAACTGCTGTGCCATTTCTCCAGTCCGTGATGTCAACATTTAATTTGTTTTAAATATGTGTATGTGCATGTGAGTGCAGATACCTAAGCTGGCCAGAAGAGGGCATCATTCTCCCGGAGCTGGAGTTACTTACAGGTTGTGAGCCACCATTGTATGGATGGTGGGAACTTGAACTTGGGTCCTCTGCAAGAGCAGCAAATACTCTTAACTGTTGAACTATCTCTCCAGTTCCTGACAGCAACGTTTTGAGGCTCCACGTGTAAGATCAGGTGGGACTTGTATTTTGACGCCTGGCATACTTCACTTCCCACATGTCCTCCATGTTGCTTCCATTCATGTTGGTTCAAATTATAGAGCCTTCCCCCTTTCTTTATTCATTGGTTGGTGGGCACTTGGGCTGTTTCCCGGCTAGTATGAATACTGCTGTGGTGAATGAGGAAGTTACCATGACCCTCTGATGGAGTTATTTTATTTTGAAACTGGGAGGAAGGGCAATTTATATTGGAGTTTGAGAGAAAAAACGGCAGAGCAGGCAAACTGAAGACCTCAGGTGTCAGGAGGAGGGAGAGTAGGATGAGAGTAGGTTTCCCGAGTAGGTCAGGAATCCAGAGGGGCTCTGTGATGCACATCTGCCAGGCAGCTGCAGGGGATAGGGATGAAGTGAGCATGCCCACCAGTGCCCGAGTGCCAGGCCAAGGGAGAAAGGCAGTCTTAGACTCTCCAAATGGAACTCGGGCGGCCGTGGGCACAGCAGCGAGCTCTGAGCCTGGTGTTCATCCTGCGGTTTTATCCAGCTGGTGTGCATTCTACTCACAATGTTCATTAGTGGGTGGGCCACAGCGAACGCTGCCCTTGTGTGCTGTGGGGTTGTGCATGGTTGTGTCTTTTGGTTTCTGCTGAGGTGTACCTGGGAGCGGACTCCCGGATAGCACGCTGAGTCTCTGTTGAAGCTTTGAAAGGAAGGCCAGACTGTTTTCCCAAGTGGCTGCATCGCTCGGTGGCCCACCACAGTAGAGGAAGATCCAAGTGCCCTGCGTTCTCGACAGCGCTTGGTGCTGGCTGCCTTCCTGATGACAGATGTTCTGTGGGTGGGACACAGCATCTCACACGGCTGACTTGCCTTTTCTGGTGGGTTCTGGCGATGAGCTTCTTCTGTCCATGTCGGCTGCAGGTTGGTTCTTGGGAGAAATGCCTGTCTGTGTCCTTTGTCCATTTTGAAACTGCAGTTTGTTTTGTTGTCCAGTTGTAGCACTGGGATTTATGCCTAGGCCCTCGCACATGCCGGGCAGCTGCTCTGCCACCTTGACCCCAGCCCAGGATCTCTTTTTAACTTTCACTTACATGTGTTTACCTGTGTATGTGTGTGTGTGTGAGTGAGTACAGGCTCCCTCCCAGGCTAGAAGAAGTTGTCAGTTCTTTGGAACTGGAGGTGGGTGTGAGCTGTCTGATGACGGGAACTGAACCCGGGGTCCTCTGTGAGGATGGCAAGTGCTCTTAACCACTGAGCCATCTTTCCAGTCTTATAATTTTCTGGGTTGTTTTTTTTTTAAACAGTGATGTGGGGACTGGAGAGATGGCTCAGAGGTTAAGAGCACTGACCGCTCTTCCAAATGGTCCTGAGTTCAATTCCCAGCAACCACATGATGGCTTACAATCATCTAGAATGTGATCTGATACTCTCTCCTGCCGTGCAGGTGTGCATGCAGGCAGAACACTGTATACATAATAATAAGTAAATAAATCTTAAAAAATAACAACCCAGTGGTGTGTGTGTGTGTGTGTGTGTGTGTGTGTGTGTGTGTGTGTCCATCCGTTCAAATGTCCATGGTACAGAAGACAGCTTTGGGGACTTGCGTTGCTCCTTCTGCCATGTGGTTCCAGTCCTAGGACTTGAACTCAAACCTCAGACTTGGCAGCAAACGCCATCTTGATGATCTAGGTTTCCTTATATCATTTAGTTATAAATCCCTTGTCTTTTTTTGGGGGGGACAGGGTTGTCTTAGTCGCTTTTCCTGTTGCTGTGACAAAACATTCTGACAAAAGCAACCTAAGGGAGAAAGGGCTCTGGCTCATAGTTCAAGAGCACAGTCCGTCGTGCCGGGAGAGTCCAGGTGGCAGGAGCCTGAGGCAGCTGATGACATGGCATCCACAGTCAGGAGGCCGAGAGGGTGAGCGAAGGCTGCTGCCCAGCTCCCAGTCTCCACTTAAACAGTCCAGGATCCCAGCCGGGGAACAGTGCCACCCACAGTTTGTGTGTCACTCCCACTCCAGATAAAGCAATCAACATAATTTCTCATAGGCTTTCCCACAGGCCTCTCACACGCTGGGATTCCATTCCTGCTACACCTCACCTGGCTTCTCTCTTTTCTTTCTTAAGGGTGTCCTCTGGAAAGAACATCAAGATTAAATTAGGATAAGTGGGCTGGAGAGATGGCTCAGAGGGGAAGAGCACTGACTGCTCTTCCAAAGGTCATGAGTTCAATTCCCAGCGACCACATGGTGGCTCACAATCATCTATAATGAAATCTGTATACATAATAAATAAATAAATAAATTAGGATAAGTAGGAGCTTTTTTTCCCTTCTGTGGCTTGGGTCCTGAGTGTCCTGTCTGAGAAATCATTATGCCCAAGGTCATGAGTCTTTTGCCTATACTTCCTTATGCGTTTTTGTTTCTTGGAGACAAGGTTTCATGTAGCCTAGGCTAGCCTCATACCCCTTGCTTCCACTAACAGAGTCCTGGGATTGCAGGTGTGTTCCACCATGCTTAACTTTCCTCATATGTGCTTTTTATGTGCCTCTTAGGTTCGGGCTTGTGATCCATTTCAAGCTGTTTTTGTGTTTAGTCGGAGGGAGCTGTCAAGCCTTCTCTTGCTACATGTGGACACGCAGTTGTGCCAGCAGCCTTTGTTGAAAGACTGCTGTCACCACTGAGTTGTCTTGGTGGCCTGGTAATGTCATCTCACTCCGAGGGTGTATTTATTTATTTATTTTTAATTATTTACTTAGTTGTGTGTGTGTGTGTGTGTGTGTGTGTTCATGGTGTGTGTACGTGTGCATGTACACATCATGGTGCACATGTGGAGTTCAGAGAACAGCTCTCTGGGGTTGGTTCTCCTACTTTGGATTGAACTCAGGTCTTTGGGCTTCTCAAACAATGGCCTTATCTGCTGAGCCATCATGTCAGCCCTGCAACTGTGTGTTCCATTGGGCTGTAAAGGCTCTGCATATCACAGTCCACACTGTCGTGATAACCTCAGATAGTGTCTTCCATTTCCTCCTCAACTCAACTTGTGTTTTCCATTTCAGGATGGTTTTGACAAATGAAAGTTTTGACTTTACACACACACACACACACACTTTTTTTTTTTTAATTAAAAAAAATTTTTTTTCCGATATAGGGTTTCTCTGTGCGGCCCTGGGTGTCCTGGAACTCACTCTGTAAACCAGGCTGGCTTTGAACTCAGAGATTCACCTGCCTCTGCCTCCCGAGTGCTGGGATTAAAGGCGTGCGCCGCCGCCGCCGCCGCCGCCGCCGCCGCCGCCGCCGCCGCCGCCGCCACCACCACCCAGCAACTTTCCATATGTATTTTAAAGTCAGGCTGTCAGGATTTGTAGAGAAGTCACCTGGGACTCTGGCAGGGCTGTCATCTCAGTTGATCGAGCGACACGCACACGTATGAGTGTGTGCATGGTAGCGCAGAGGCTCCTTAGTTGCCTTTCCTGTCATTTGGAGACAGGTTCTCTCACTGACTTGGGGCTCTCCCAGTAGGCTAGGCTGCTGCAAGTGAGCCCCAGGGATCAGCCCACCTCTGTTTCACAGAGCTGGGCTTATAGGTGGTGCATGTTGGAGCTCAAACTCAGGTCTTCATGCCTGTTGGCAAGTGTTTTGCTGATAGTGTCTCCCCAGGCAAGCCTTGTCACCTGACCAGTACTAGCTCTTGTGACCTATGATCAGGGGTGGCTTTCCTTTAATTAGCTCTTTAATTTCTTACAGCAAGTTCACAGCTTTTCGGAGCTTATGTCTTACCTTTCTTTTGTTGATTTTACTCAAGACTCTTTGGTTATGGCATGGTCTTTTCTTTACTTTCATTTTTGGTTTATTAGTTGCTAGTGTGTTTTGTGGTTCGGGGTTATGAAACCCAAGGCGCCTCTGCATGTTTGATGAACACTATTCTACTAAGCCACACTCCAAGCGCAGTTTAAAAAGGGTTTACAAGGGGCTGGAGAGATGGCTCAGAGGTTAAGAGCACTGACTGCTCTTCCAAAGGTCCTGAGTTCAATTCCCAGCAACCACAGCTCATGACTATCTATAATAAGATCTGGCACCCTCTTCTGGAGTGCAGTTGTATGTGCAGGCAAAACACTGTATACATAATAAATAAATATACTTAAAAAAAAAAAGAAAGAAAGAAAGAAACAGACCTGTCATTAAAAAAAAAGGGTTTACACATATCTTATTTTGTGTGTGCACATGTGTGCATGTGCCAGAGCATGTAAGTGGAGGTCAGAGGACAGCTTTTGGGAGTTGGTTCTCTCTTTCCACCACGTGGGTCCTGGGGATTGAACTCAGGATGTGGGGCTTGGCAGTCGGCACCTTTATCCACTGAGCTGTTTATCTCACCAGCCCTGTTTTCACGTGTTGATCCTGTAATGTGCAACCCTGCTCAACTCACTGGTTCCTAAGAGTTTTCTCACTATGAGATCATGTTGGCCCAGCATGGTGGCACAGGCTCGCAGTCCCAGAATTTAGGAGGCAGAGGCAGGAGAATCAGTTCAGAGCCAGCCTTGGAGTTCAAAGCCATCCTGAGCTATCTGAGACTCTGTCTCAAAAGAAAACAAACAAACAAACAAACAAACAAACAAAACCAGCAAAGTGATTAATGCCATCTGCAAGCTGAGCTAATTCGACGCCTTCTTTCTCGGCCTGCAGGCTTTATCTTTTACTTTCTTCTTCAGCTGCCCTGACTGGAGCCCTAAGTACAGTTTAAACAGAAGCGCTTCCGGAGATAGCTGGGCGCTCCTGTCTGTCTGTCGCCGTTAGCACCATGTGAGCTGTGGATTTTCTAGATGATCTCCCCGCTGGCCCATTCCATCTCCCTCCTCCTGCACCCCCATTCTTTATAGCCTCACGTATGTTGCCCAGGATTCCTTCAAAATTTGTGATTTTTCTGTCTCTGCCTTCCGAATGCTGGGAATCTCAGGTATGGCCCACTCCTTTTTTTGTGTGTGTTTGTGGTGAAAGGGTGTGAGGTTATAGCAGGCGTCTTTCCCGCGTGCGTGCGTTTACATCCCCACACGCTGAGGTCATCGTGTGGTCTTGTTCTGTAGTTGGGGGATGGGTGGGTGTGTTAGTCACTGGTTTTTAGAAACGAAGCCAAACTTGTATCCTGGGATAAAGGGACACCTGGCCAGGCGCGGATTCGTTCATATGTGTCAGTTTGCTTGTTGTTTGTGGACAGTTTTTACCTCCAGATTGTGAGACGGTGTCTTTTTGTAGTTCTGGTGTCAGGGAGCACTGGGGTCACGGAGTGAACTGGAGATGCACCCTGATGGGGAGGTGGCCCTCACTCTCCCTGAGTATCTGGCCCAATCCCCCCCTGAAGGCTTCTAGTCACTGATTAAGGTCAAGGGAATTCACCAGTAAAGCTATCTGGGCCTGGGCCTTTTTATGGGAAGTTTACAAATGACTAATGCAGGGCCTGGAGAGATGAATCAGTGGTTAGTAATACTGGCTACTTTTCCAGAGGAACTTAATTTGACTTCTAATACCCTTGTTGGGAACCATATGACCATCTGTGACCCCAGTTCCAGGTGATCGGACCCCTTCTTCTGGCTTCCAAGAATACATGCAGGTGCGTGTACACACACACACACACACACACACACACACACACACACACACACACTCACACACACTCACACACACACACTCACACACACTCTTACTGATTAAGGGCCAGCAAGATGGGTTGGCAGATAAAGGCACTTGCTGCTAAGCCTGATGACCTGGGTTCCATCCCTGGGGCTGACATGGTAAAGGAAGAGATTTGAACTCCACAAATTGTTTCCTGACGGCGAGGCTTAAGCCTGAGTCTCCCTACCCTTCTATTAGATTTTCATTACATAGCTCAGGCTACCCTTGAGCTCACGTTCCTCTTGCTCTTAGTTGCAGGGCTTACAGATACACTCTCCGCACTCTGCTCTTTAAGGGTTTTGGAAAACTGCGTTCATTCCAAGCTGAGTAATCTGAGCCTTCTCTCTCTCTTGTTCAGTAGCTAGTAGAGTTTTATTGTTGAACTTTTATTTTGTTTTTGTTTTTTATTTTGTTTTGTTTTGCTTTTAGAGACTGAGTTTCTCTGTGTAGCCTTGGCTGTCCTGAACTCACTTTGTGGACCAGGCTGGCCTTGAACTCACAGAGATCCACCTGCCTCTGTCTCTCAAGTGCTGGGAGTAAAGGCGTGTACCACCACACCCAGCTTCGCAATGCTCTCTTGAAGTTCCATGTGGACTGCATCCGGCTTGCTGTGTTGTGTTTTTATTTTATGGGCTAAGCGTTTTCTAATTATTTTGGTGTTTTCTTCCATGGTGGTTTTCACCTGTGAGGTCCTCTAGTCTCTTTCTTTTATTGATGGGCACTTCGCCATGGCTGGGAACACACTTCGTGTGATTTCATTTCTTTTCTATTTATTGAGCCCTGTTTTATGGCATGGCATATGGTCTGGCCTGGAGGCCGGTCCAGGCACCCTTGAGGCGAGCTTAGGTTCTGCTGTTGCTGGGTGCCCGGTGATTAGGTTAGCTGTTGTCTCATGGGTCTTGTGGTGTGGAAGGGGCTCTCAGTTTGCTTTTCTTATGAGCTGTCTGTGGTTATTTTTTTCCTATCTTATGTGAGCTCTTTGTATATTAAGAAAAAACTCTTGTCTATCATGAGTTGCAAATATTTTTTTCTAGTTTAAATTTGTTTATTAAGCCAGGCAGACTTTTTTTCTTTAGACAGGGTCTTTTAGTAGCACAGGATGGTCTTGAATTCCCCATCTTCTTACCTCAGCCGCCTGAGTACGGGGTTGACAAGTGTGTGCCTTCATGCCTGGCTACGTTTTGAGGTTTTTTTTGTTTTTTGTTTTTTTTTCCAGACAGGGTCTCTCTGTGTAGCCTTGGCTGTCCTGGACTCACCTTGTAGACCAGGCTGGCCTTGAACTCATAGCAATCCACCTGCATCTGCCTCCTGAGTGCTGGGATTAAAGGCATGTGCCACCACACCTGGCATTTTGAGTTTTTTTTTTTTTTTAATATGGACTGATTTATTTTCCTTTTTCTAAAGAAACTTAAGTCCTTTTTTGGGAGGGGGGTTTCGAGACAGGGTTTCTCTGTGTAGCCTTGGTTGTTCTGGACTTGCTTCTGTAGACCAGGCTGGCCTCGAACTAACAGAGATCCACCTGCTTCTGCCTCCCAAGTGCTGGGACTAAAGGCGTGCGCGACCACCGTCCGGCTAAGAATTTTTTTCTTTCAAACTTAAATCTTTAAAAAAAAAATTTACTTATGCTAGACATGGTGGCACACACCTTTAATCCTAGCACTCAGGAGGCAGAGGAGGAGGATCTCTGTGAGTTTGAGGCCAGCCTGGTCTAAATGATAAGTTCCAGGACAGCCAGGGGTGTATGGAGAGACTTTGTCTCAAGAGATGCAATCAAACAACCAGTGCGCAGCAGCAACAGCAGCAGCAGTGGCAGCAGCAACAACAAACCTGGGCCTAGAAAGATGGCCCAGTAGTTAAGAGCACTGGCCGGTCTTACAGAGGACTTGGCATGAGTTTTCAGCACCCACATGGTGACTCACAGTTGCCTGTGTTCCAGTTCCCAGTGACCTAGTGTTCTCTTCAGGCACAAGGCATAGCAAGGGGCACGGTTATACTAGGCCCACCTCGTCTGTGTGCCTCAGGAAAGCTGAGCTGGCACCTGCCTGGCCTTGTAGCTCCAGGCCTGTGATCACCCTTTGATGCCAATGATGCCCTAAGCAAGGGGGACACCTACGTGGTGGCCAGGGCCAAGAGGCACATCTGACACCCTTTATTTCCTCTGCTGCTGTGGGCCAGGCTGTGGCTTTTCTGAACCTCTGCTGTAGGGACAATCAAGAGTCCCTGGTGAGCATGCAGGGCCCCTCCAGCCCCTATGGCATTGCTCCTTGGTCTCTCTGTAAGGCAGAATTTATCAGAAACCAATTCTTCCCTGTCACGGGACTGTTAGTGCCAGGTGTTGGCTTAAACCTGTTCGTTTGTTTTGATTGTGGTGCTAGGGATGGACCGGCTTGTGCGGATGCTGAGTGTCCTCCGCTGAATCACACCCCAGCCCATGCCCGTTTGAAACGTGGGCATCTCAGAGGGCACCATGGCAAGATTCAGTGAGATGGATGCAAGCCCGCGCCCCACTCTGCCGGAGCCTTCGTCACAGCCCTGGCACACCTGGCCTCATTCACCCCGAGAAGAGGGAGCAGGTCTTCAGGGGAGAAGGACTATTGTGAACCTCCTAGAAAAGGAGTGTGGCATCCTGGGCAGTGGGGGCCATACCCCAGAGCAGATCAGTGGACCCTGGGCCAGCCACTTAGGCCTCACAGCACAGGGGGCTTGTGGGTACTCTTGAATGTTTTTAAGTGCTTAGTGGTCCTGGGATGCTTGAGTACGAGACCTCGGTTTCCATGCCCAGCACTGTTGATAATAATTGTTGGGGCTGGAGAGATGGCTCAGAGGTTAAGAGCACTGGCTGCTCTTCCAGAGGTCCTGAGTTCAAGTCCCAGCAACCACATGGTGGCTCACAACCATCCACAATGGGATCTGATGTCCTCTTCTGGCCTGCAGGTGTACATGCAGGCTGAACACTGTATAGGTAATATGTAATAAATAAATAAATCTTTAAAAAAATAATTGTTATTATGAGAGAGTAGCTTGCAGATGTTACCTGATGCAGGATCTAAAGTAAAAAGGAGATTTTCCTTTTCCTGTCCTACACCCTGTGTCGGATGAAATGTTGCAAAGATTTGGTTTTCTTCCAGAACTTTCTCTAAGCCTTGTTGTATATCTCTCTGCACACATATGCACAAAACAGTCATGCTATAGCACAGAGCCCAGCGCCTGGGTCATCTTGATCCTTCACCAACCCTGGTGAGAGTGACCCCACTTTCCTGATGAGAAAAGTAACGTACTATGATGCCAGTGGAGGTAGTATCCTGCCACCAAGAGGCCATAATCTTTTTTTTTTTAAGATTTATTTATTATGTATACAATGTTCTGCCTGTATGTGTGACTGCCCACCTGCCAGAAGAGGGAACCAGATCACATTATAGATGGTTGTGAGCCACCATGTGGCTGCTGGGAATTGAACTCAGGACTGCTCAGCAGAGCAGTCAGCGCTCTTAGCCTCTGAGCCATCTCTCCAGCCCCAAGAGGCCATAATCTTTACATCTCTTTACTTTGACAGTGATGCAGGAGGGTCTTTCCGAACTATATTGAACTCCGGGTGCTGCCCAGTGTCCTCAGGGCAGGAGGGCTGTAGTCTGTGTAAACCCCTTTGATGGACACACAATTATCCTGGTTTTCTGGGGAGAGCTGCTAGGTTTGTGTGGTTCGCAGAGATGCCTCTGGCTTTAGGGTGGGCACGAGGGGGACCATGGCTGTACCTTTGAGACAGCGGGGCCTGGCTTGAGGGATGGGGCTGGGTTGAGACAGGTTGCGTTAGAGGAAGGTTCTGGAGTTTCCTCAGGGTTCCGTGCTGCAGGAGCTAGACAAATCTCACTCAGAGCCAGTGCTCTGTGAGTGTGTGGTGACAGGCTGAGCTGCGAAGGGGAGGGGGAGGGTTAGGGAGAGGCTGGGTGAGCCAGGACCTGGTCTGCTGGTGCTGGGGTGTAGCAGGGGGTGTAGACGCCCTTGCTGTCTTGGAATTCACTGGGAGCCTGTGGTCAGGTACCCAGCCCTTGGGAAGGGCCACCTTCCTCTTGGGACCTCAGTTCACGTCCTTTACCGCTTCCCTTTGGTCCTCAATGACCTATCTCTGCTTTGTAACTTACAAGAGTTGGAAGAGATAGGGGGCCTCCTCAAATGGTGACTCATGGTGACTGG
Organism: Acomys minous; assembly: GCF_964271855.1. Classification (NCBI taxonomy): domain Eukaryota; kingdom Metazoa; phylum Chordata; class Mammalia; order Rodentia; family Muridae; genus Acomys; species Acomys minous. The sequence goes on along the minus strand of NC_140485.1, from coordinate 77,502,601 downwards.
GCAGCTGTCACACCCCTACTCAGGGAGCCTGAGGTCTGGGTCTAAGTCCCAGGAGAGGCACTCTCCAAAGGGAGCCTCAACCTCTCTCTGTATGCCCTCCCAAAACACTCCTAAAGGCTTTGTTGGTGCATTCCATAACTACCAGAGACAGAGAGAGAGTGAGTGAGAGGGGGCTCCCAAGTTTCCATCAGACCCCTCAAGCAGTCAGTCTGTCCTTTTTCCTGCTTGCCCTGTGAGGCTCTCGCTGCCACCACTCTCATCTTTTTTTTAGCTCTCATGCTGTGTGACTTCAGACACGTTCTTCAACTTCTCTGGGTCTGGGCCTCTCCATCAGTGAACTAAGAATGCTGTTTATACCCACATTCTAGGTGCTTATGAGAATTCAGGGTTTTCAAAGCGCGTAGAGCGGGGCCTAGCTTCAGGAGGGTTTGAACACTGACACCCAGTGCTCCTTGGTCTCTGTACCATGACCCTGTCTGTGAATAACCATGTATGTGCACACATACACACATACACACACACACACACACATACACACACACACACACACACACACACACACAGATGTGAACATAGATGGGGTTAATAGAAAGAGAGGTGCATAGGAAATGGACAGCCCCTCACCCCGATCCCCCAGTCTCTTTGCTGTAGCTGTGTATAGGATTTTTGGAGGCTTTTGGAATTACACTGCTCAAAGGGTTTCTTAGGGACCCTGGCTCCTTGTCACCCTTTTACTTTGCCTGCCCCTACTGTGCTTTTTTTTTTCTGAAATAGGGTCTCACCATGTAGCCCTGGTTGGCCTTGAATTCACTGTGTAGAGCAGGCTAGCTTGGAACTCACAGAGCTCTACCTATCTCTGCCTGCTGAGTGTTGGGATTAAAGGCTTGTGCTGCTGTGTTCAGCCTCATGTTTCTCTTAAAAAAGAAAAGATTGATTATTTATATGTTCATGTATGTGCACAGGTGTGTGTTTCAGGCACATGTATCTTTGTGCTGGGAGGGCCAGAGGAGGACATTGGATCCCTCCATCCCAGAGTTTCAGGCATTTGCTGGATGCCAGGCTTGTCACATGGGTGCTGGGATCTGAACCTGCCTTAACCACTGAGCCATCTTCCTAGCCCATTTCCCTCCCAGGTGAGACCCGAGGGTGGCTCTGGGCACCCTGGGGAGGCTTACAGGGTGATGGTGAGACCATGGGTCAAGCGGGTTTCCTCTGACTGTAAACAGGCTTGGAAGATTCCTAGAAAGTGGCAGGGTTAGGTTAGCTGCAAAAGGAGAAAGCTCACACTCGGAGGTCATGACCACGGTTCATTACTAGGTCGGTATTTATTTGTTATTGTGTGTTGTGATATGTGTGAGCGTGTGCACATGCATGTCGCAGCATGTCTATAGAGGTCAGAAGACAACTTTGGGGAGTCGGGTCCCTCCTCGCCATGGCTGTCAGGCTCTATAGGGCCCTTCACCGGCTGGGCCATCTTGATGGTCCTACATTGGTCCTTATTTTAAATACTCCATATAGAAGGACAGTTACAAGTTACCTAAGTCTGCAGCCCATCCCCCTTTGCCCCCCCACCCCCTTGCCACTCCCCCACCCCTTGCTTGTGGAACTTGTGGGGGGAGAGGGGCGCGCACAGACTGGGTGCTGGTTCCTTTCCTTTCCTTTCCCACAATCCCTTGATTTTCCCTGTCTCTCTGTCCGCCTTCAGGCCGAGGGCACTGAGGAGTGCCGCCTGCCCATCCGCTGCAGCCCCCTCCTGGGCTGCCTCCTGACCTTGCCACCTTTTCAGATACCCAGTGTCTGTATGATGAGCATTAACCACAGACAGCTCCTACCTCCTGTGCCAGCCAGCATCGCAGCCGTGGCCCAGGTCCCCTGGCCTCACCTTAAGGCTCCACTTTATTTTTCTGTGTACCTGGAGGTGTGTGTTCCTCTTGGTTATTGTGAAGTCTCAAGCCCAGGGGCTATAGTCTCAAAAGATGAGCATCGTCTTCCAGGGCTGGTTCTCCCCGTCCCTTCAGGCATATCTGTCACAAGCCCATTCTTGATCCCTTCGAGTGACAGGGGACACATTATGCACTGTTGGGTTCATGCCAAAGAAAACTCTTGCTGTCAGATGATCCTTTATATATACATGTGTGTGTGTGTAAGTGTGTATATATGCATATATATATTTAATATTTTGTATTGTTTAATCAAAGTCCTTCTGCAATGGCTAGCCAAGGACCTGATGTCCAGGATCTGTACAACTGCACGGGAGTTGAGTGGGTGGACTGGGCTAGCCTCTAGCAAGCCAGGCTGCAGGGAAACCCATCATTTAGCAGACCCTCTCAGGACACTGAGTTTGTGAGTGCTGATGGGCACTGTGACCCAGAGGGAATGGGTTGCCATGGAAACAGGCCTTCCCCTGACTGCCCACTGCCGGCCTGGCCCTCAGGAGGCTCCCCAGCCAGCGTTCTCTGAGTCTGGGTGTCGGCCCCAGCCACACTCCCAGTATGCACCTCCACATCTCTGAGGGTTTAGGACTGGCTACTGTGCCCAGGTCCCCATGGGTAGGTGCCACAGAGCTGGGCTTGGTACTGAGGGAAGCTAAGAAGATCTGGACAGTGCTGAGGCCTTCTGCAGCCCAGGGGAGTGGTCTGTTGCACCACCTCAACTGGTGGCACATCCAAAACACATGTCGGTGACTAGCTGGTGTGCGGAGTGACCTCATAGCTCTGTCATGTAAGGGGAGGGAACGGCACAGGGAATGACCTCCTTATCAGTGTAGACTAGATAGCTGAGGCGGGAACCGGGGGAACTAGGTTCCAGAGCCTTTCAAACCATTGTGCCACCCACCTTTCTCTCTTCCCAGGATCCTTGGAAAGGCAGGGAGAGGCTTCTGATGATCACCAGAGTGTGAGCTCTGTTTTCATGTTCGCATCCCCACAGAGGCTCTGCAGATGAAGACGTTAAGGCCCAGAGAAGGGGAGCAACTCGCCTAGAGACACACAGCGAGAGAAGTGGAGCGGAGCGAGGTCTCTAGGCCAAGGCCCCCCGAAAGCCACAGCCAGGCTTGTGCCACGCCCCCAGACTGCTCCCCAGATCCGCTGGGGTAGCCCTGCTGCCTACCAGGTGAGCGGGGATGAGAAAGGGGAGCCCCCAGCCCAGCTTCCAGGGTTGGGCATGGATGTGAAGGAGGGTAGCTGGGCACCGGGGTGCTGTAGAGCCTTCAGCTCGGGTCCCTCTGTGTGTCCTGGTCCCAGGGCCTCCCAAACTTTGGGCTTCGTCTTTGAACTCAGTTTTCTTTCACCACTCATCATTCGTTTGTCTACTATTAAGCACCCACTGTGTACCTCACTCTGTGCACACCAGTGAGCAATTATAGAACTTAAAAGAAGAGGGGGCTGCATATAGCCAAAGGGGGGGGCAGTAGTCAGGTGGCTTGTGAAAGGATTTGGGGACCCCCCCTCCTAATGACTTGAAACATTTTTATTGCCATTTGTTTATTTATTTATTTATTTATTTAGAGTGCTTACAGGGAGGCGTGTGTGTGTGTGTGTGTGTGTGTGTGTGTGTGAGAGAGAGAGAGAGAGAGAGAGAGAGAGAGAGAGAGAGAGAGAGAGAGAGAGAGAGAGAGAGAGAGTGTGTGTGTGTGAGAGCGAGAGCGCTGTGGCAGGGATGAGGCCAGAGGACCTTCCCACCTCTGTCCACCAGGTGGGTCCTGAGGATTGAGCTGAGGCCAGCAGGCTTTGTAGCAGGTGTCATTACCTGCCGCATCATCTCCCCGACCCAGGAAGTTTGAGCTGAGAGTCAGAGGAGACTGATTTGTTTTGGTGAAGCAGTCAGGGAATAGTGTTTGCAAAGGTCTGTGACTTGGAAGGCCCTGCTGCCTCGATGAACACATTTAGCACCTCCTCCCCGGCTTCCCTCACCCCACCAGCCCCCCCCTCCCCCAGTGTTAGACAACGTGTCAGTCATGTATTCATTCTACAAAACTGAAGTGAAGCCCTCCTATGTGCTGGAGACACAGTGCCCCTGGCCGTGAAAGGCTGAAACTGCCTTTGGGTAGCAGTGGTCAGGACTTTGTACTGGCGTGTCTTCTATCCATAGCTGGGTCCAAGGTGCCTACAACACGCCCATTTTACGAGAAGTTGTGAGGCGAGTCCTCCCAGGTTCCCTATCCGCTGAGTGGGTGGGGTGCCTCCCAAAGGCAATCCTCTACCTCGGAGTCTTCTGTCTCCCTAGCCAGGACCATGGGCAGCAACAAAAGCAAGCCCAAAGACGCCAGCCAGAGGCGCCGCAGCCTGGAACCCGCAGAGAACGTGCACGGGGCTGGGGGCGCCTTCCCGGCCTCCCAGACACCCAGCAAGCCCGCCTCCGCCGACGGTCACCGCGGGCCCAGCGCCGCCTTCGCGCCCACCGCGGCCGCAGAGCCCAAACTCTTCGGAGGCTTCAACTCCTCGGACACTGTCACCTCCCCGCAGAGGGCGGGGCCTCTGGCAGGTCGGCTCTCCCCCTTGCTGTGTGTCCCCGAGCTGAGGTGCACACACTCTGGGTTCTGGGGACTTGGTTTCCCAGAGGCTGCGAGTGGGGGAAAGACTCATGAATTGAAAAGCGGGGCTCCTGCCGCTTTGGGGCTGCGACGTTCTGAGTATAATGGGTTCCGAAGGAGAAGGTTGTGGGGGACCTTGAGGTCCAGAGGGAAGGACCGTCCTGGACCGCCTAGCTGCCGCCTCCTTGCTAGCCTTTGTTCCCGGCTCGGCTGCGCTGTGCAGTGGCCCGAGTGCGCCCCTGCGCCCTCTGCTGGCGCTGCGGGGTGCAGCAGCCCTGCTGCCGGGGGCCGAGCTGGTTGACTCACTCTCTTGCCAGGTGTGTGCATGGCTGCACACCCACTCGTGCAAATCCCACGCTCTGACGGAGCCACACTCACGGCTGCACACCCACATGGGCACATCCTACGCTCAGATCCAGCCACACGCACGGATGCACGCCCACACAGGCAAATCCCACCCAGATGTGCCCCCACTGAGTGGAGACACCATCAAAACGCTCACAGTTCGCTACAGTGTTCCTAGAGACACACACCTAGGCCAGACACCCACAATGCAGTACACACAAGATACGGGTGTGCATACAGCCTGGCACCCTCAGTGGGCCTGTGCACCTGCTTGCACACAGGACGCAGACACTGGCTAGGGTGCCCAGCCTCATATCTCACCACAGGCCCTTGCTCCTTTCTGGCTGCTTGGTGTGACTTCTTAGGGTCAGACAGGTGAAAAAGGCAGTGTCCCACACCAACCCCTGCAGGGTTTCTGACACCTCCTGTACCTCTCTGCAGGTGGGGTGACCACCTTTGTGGCCCTCTATGACTATGAGTCACGGACAGAGACTGACTTGTCCTTCAAGAAAGGGGAGCGGCTGCAGATTGTCAACAACACGTGAGTGGTGCGGTGGGGAATGCACATGGGGGCGTGGGCCGGTCTATACCCAGAGCTGCCGGCAGAGGGCGGTGCAGAGCCCACAGGGCCGCTTCTGCCTTTGGTGGGTGGTGGCCCTCCGTAGACACACCCCCCCCCCCAACCCCGCGACCGTAGACCCCGTCTCCTGCCTTGTCCTGGGCCTTGCCTTCGCACCTCAGCTTCTCCCTCTCTTTGCTTCTCTCTCGCTGGCCCTTAGGAGGAAGGTGGATGTCAGGTGTGTACCGAGGCCAGGTGGAGGGGATGCTTCGCTGAGGCTGGGGACTGCTCTCTGCATGTGCTTCCCCCGCTGGCCCTGTGTGTGGTCTCCAGCTCTTAACCCTTCATCCCTTTCGCTTATCCTGCATCTCACCCGTGTGAGCCAACCCTCCATCTTCTCCCCACACCTTCCTGTTCGCTCTCCTCCTCCTCCTCCTCCTGATTTGTGGTTCCACATTGAGTGCCAGCTACATGCAGGACCCAGTGTATTCTGGAGGCAGTGTGGTGGGGCGTGGGTTACCCCAGGCCAGGCCAGGGGTGGGCAGAGACAGGCTGTGTGTGTGGGGGGCATAGAGGTTCCTGCAAGATGGCCCCGGGCAAGGGGCCTGTCTTTATCAGGCTGCCCATCCAAGGAAGGACAGTGAGCCACTGCAGGTAAGGGTGGTGGGTAACATCCCTGGGAGAGGAGCAGCTGCTGGTTGGAGGTGTGTGCTGGGCTGGGTAGGGTCTCCTTGGAGCAGGTAAGGCTTGGGGATTTGGACAGTTTTGGAGGGTAGAGAGGGATTTATCAGAGTGTTCCCAAGGCCTGGCTAAGGAGGCAAGCTTCTACCTCCCTGGCTCATGCCGCCCCGTCCTCACGCATGCTGCTCCGTTTGCTTGAAATATTCCGTTTCCTCTATCCATCTGGTGAACTCCTGTTCATCCCTCAAGATCCGGGGTGGGACTGCCCTCTGTGTGAGGCAAAAGCAAGCAGGTGCCACGCGCTGTGCTAGGCGTTTTCAGTCATCTCCTTCCATCTTGGTACCCCTGACCCCAGGGGCAGCAGTAATGGTGGAAGGGATGGCTGGCTCTCTTTCGTGAATGAGGAAACTGAGGCTCAAAGTTGTGAAGGCCCTTGTCCAAGGTCACGTGGCTACAGAACAGCAAGCCCAGGATGGCTCGCCCTTTCCTAGGCTGCCACCTGGGGAAGTGGCCTCGCCAGTGCCTCCCCATCAGAGTGGGCCAGCTGTTCCTTCTTCCTTCCTCCCTGAGTCCCCATGTCCCCATGTGTTGGTGGCATTGACGGCCAGGAGGAGGAGCAGGGTGACAGGGTGGTGCTGGCTCGCCCAAGGTCACACAGCTGACAGAGGCAGAGCTGAGTGAAGTCATGCCACAGACTCAGAGGGTGTGCTCGCTGGTGACCCTGTTGGGAGTCCCCACATGTGTGAGACAGGTGGCAGGAAAGGCTTGGGGACTTCGACTCTTGTCTCTTACCCTGGGGTCACAGAGCAGCCCCCCACTCCTTTGGGGTGCAGTTTCCACTGCCTGCACTGACATTTGACCTTCTGGGAGCCAGCAAGGGAGTCCAGGCTTCAGATCAGGGGGCCGTTTGGTACTGTTCTGTCCATTCTCTTGTGGAGGAAACCCCCAAACAGGCCGGTGAACCCCCAGGTACCTGAGGGCTGATGTCAGGCAGCTGTGCTCACTCTGGCTGTAATCTTGCCACCTCATTCTGTGGTCTCTGATGTCAGACTGGGCCTGTCTCCTGCCCCAGCCCTCCCTTGTCCCTGGCTTCTGGGGAGCTCAGCCTCTGCGGATTCGGAAAGGTTGCTGCATTTGGCCGTGGACGTCAGGGGCCTCGACTTCCTCTCTGCCATTGACTATGCTGTGTGGCTTTGGGCAAATCATGGATGCCATGGGTTGAAAGATTTTAGAGTGCTTTGGGCAGATTCTCTCCTACTCCGTGCCTCAGTTTCCCCAACTCTATAAAGAAAACACTGGTCTCTCTTGCCAGAGTGACTGGGGGTCTTCCACTTCTATCAAATGTAGTTTGGTCAGCTGTGGGGGGTGTGTCTCACCTTCTTCCTTGTGTTGGATTACCTTGGGGGTCAAATCAGACAGGAAAATGTATGTACCCTCAAGTGAGGGTGGAGCTTTGGTGCATGGGTGCTGGGTGAGCTTTGCACCCTGCCGGCATATCTGTCCCTCATGGCTCCAGTCACGCCCTTTTTACTGCACAAGTTCATCTAGGAGGAACCCCTCTGGCCCGGCACTAGCTGAGCCAGGCTCTGGTGCTCACCTGGCCTCCAGCTGGTCCTCTGAGCTTTTCCAGCTCTGCTTGCCCCTGGGCTCAGCTGGGCGAAGACATCCAGTGGGGCTGTGTGACACCGAGGCCAGGGCCTTTCTTCTCTGGGCTGGGGTGGGGATGCTGTGCATCTTCTCGGGGTCAAGGTGGGGCCAAGGTCACCAGCTGACTAATTTGACTCCTACCTTGCCTATTCCCCAAGCCTTGCCTGGATTTGAGCTATAGAGCCATTGAGCCTCATGATATCCACCGGGAGGCACCTGGCCTGAGTGTGTGGCCTTGCACAGAGCCCTTTGCTTCTCCGGCCTCAGTCTTCCCATCTGAACAGGGGGTGTGGGAAGGGCTGACCCTAGCTCCCAGCCCCTGTCCTCTGATTCCCCTCACACCTCCAGCCTTCTCCCCGTCCCCTTTGGTTGCTTTGGATGTGAGGCCTCTGGCTGCCCCCCTTGGCCCCCTTCCCAGTGTCCCCAGCACTGCCTGGCTCTCGCTCTCTCCCTCGGCCCCCTGCCACGGCCTCTCACTACCCCCATCTTTGCCTCTTCTCTCCGGTCGGGCTCTCGCTTGCTCCTCCCTCCTCTGTCTCTGGACCCCTGCTCCAGCCAGACCTGGTTCACATTCAGATGGCTGCAAAGGTACTTCCACCCCTGCCCTCTCCTTCCTCCTTCCTCTTTCCTCCCCGGCTTCCTTGGGCAGCTAGTGTGGAGGGCCCTGGGTGCTGAGGCTCCACCACCTCCATTCCCCAAGCCTCTCTGTGTGACTTTGGGCATGGCCCGGTTCTCTTTGGCTTTCCTTTCCCCCACGGACAGGGGTAGGCTGCAGGAGGAGGCCTGTCGTTCTCAAGTTCAGTTAAGGACCTTTAGGAGCGAGCTATGATGTGGGACAGGAGCGAGTACTGTTTGTTTGAAGGCCTAGGCCTGCACTGGTGCTGAGCCCCAGGAGGGCCAGCTCCTGTCTCCATTGAACATTAGGGCTCTCAGGGATTGGGGAGATGGCATTGAAGGGCTAATTGGCATCTTATGTCATGCTAAACCCTGCTTCTCCCTTCTCCTCCCGCCCGCCCTCCCTCCCAAGGCAGCCCTTGGCACCTGCAGGCCGCTCTGCACTTCTGGGCAGTGCTTCTGGGCCTCGGTCCTTGGGTGGATGGGGCTCAGTTCTGCTGAGGTTTTGGGTGGCGCCCCTCAGGGTCAGTGTGTCAGTTTCAGGCCAGTTCCTGCCGGCTTGATGTGGACACAGGCTGGCCCAGCTTTCCTTGGCTGCAGAGCCTGGCCTCGCACCTGGGAAGGTGTGTGTGGGGGTCCCTCGCCTTGTTCCCCTGATGATGGCTTTCTTTGTCTCCCCGCCTGCCCCCCTCTCCCCACTTGCACAGAGAGGGAGACTGGTGGCTAGCACACTCGCTGAGCACCGGACAGACCGGTTACATCCCCAGCAACTATGTGGCCCCCTCCGACTCCATCCAGGCTGAGGAGTGAGTATGTTGTGTGGCTGTGGTCTGCTGCCACTGCCACCACTAGCACAGGGTCCCTCCTGGGCCTGAGGGCCAGGACTGTGGGCAGCGAACCCTGGCCAAGCGACAGCCTCGTCCCCCCCACCCCCACCCCAGGTGGTACTTTGGCAAGATCACCAGGAGGGAGTCAGAGCGGCTGCTGCTCAACGCCGAGAACCCAAGAGGGACCTTCCTCGTGAGGGAGAGCGAGACCACAAAAGGTACGCGCGCCTGAGCACGTCTGTGGCCTGCAGGCTCAGCTTTGAGGCTGTGATTTGAGCTGGGTGTTGGAGAGTGGCTAGGAGTGTGTGGTGTGTGTGGTACGTGACGTGGGGTGGGGAGGAGAGAGTCCTCCCGTGGAGGAGATAGCAGGAATTGAAGTGAAGGTGGTGCCTGAGGAAGACTGAGTGATCCAGAGGTGGTCGGGACACAAGCTGAGGCTTTTTTCCTTGGCCTCAGTTTCTCACACGGGGAGTGGGTGCAGGCTATCAAGAGCTCTGAGTGTCACATTTAGCTGCAGATTTGTTCCCAGGATGGGAACAGATGCAGTGGGCCCCTCTGTTTCCCTTTCTTCTTTCCCAGGGGCCTTTCCTGGCCTTGCCCTTCCCCCACAGACTGTCTCGGCTCTGTTTCTGCCCCCCTCTCCTAGTCCATCACCATGGCAACCAAGCCAGGCTGCTTCCTGTGGGCCCCAAGCTCAGCAGGAGATGGAAAAGTGCATGCAGCCCCCATGTGCGCTGTGCACAGTCCACAGTCCTGTGTGTGTGTGTGTGTGTGTGTGTGTGTGTGTGTGTGTGTGTATGTGTGTGTGCCTGTGCACCGTTGGCCAGGGCTGCTGGGAGTGAAATGTGGTGTGGCCCTGCTTCCTGTGGCTTTGGGGTATGGGCAAATGGGAGCTTGTGGCCACTGGGCATAGGTATGCTACTGGGTATACATGTGGCTCCACCTGGCTGTGGCCTTCAGCCTGTGCCTTCTGTGTGCACATGATGTGGGCAGTCTGTAGGAAACATGGCTCCCCAGTGTTGCTTTGAGACAGGTTAGGATGGGTGCCAGGTCCAGCCCCTGCCTGACTCACAGGTTACCAGCTGTTCATCGTGCTTGTCTGATGATGTCCAAGGGGCTCCAGGGGGCTCGGCAGTGGTGGTGGGGAGGCAGGCCTTCCACTCAGAGCTGCCCACTACCTGGCAGGACCCTGGAGCCCATCCATGTCCTACCTCTCCCTGATATCCCTGGCTCTGTTTAACAAAGGACATTCCTGGTGAGGCAGGGCAGGGGTAGGGCCCGCAGGCCACACGCAGTGTGACCCTCCTGGCTTGCATCACTACAGCAGTCAGGGTTGGTACTCACATAGGTCCACACAGCCAGCCACTGCTCCTGTCTGCTCAGCTGGTCTCTAGGAAGCAGAGCAGGGCAGACCTGAGAGTGGGCAGCAGCCAGCATTATGGAGTGCTTGCTGAGTACCGTGTGAATCCTCACAGCAGCCTCATTGTGTAAGAGGAGGAAACTGAGGCAGTGGCTCGTCAGGGTCACACAGTTGGGGACACACTTGGGACTCTGATGTCTTCTTACTTGGGCTAAGAGTTTGGGGGTCCCTCCATGGGGAGGGGTGTTTCCTGGCTTGCCTGGCTATGCTGAAAGAGGGTGGATGGAGTTTCCTTCCTCCAGGGGCACACACCAGCAGGGTGCCACGGAGGTCTCCTCCCTGCCTGCCCACAGGTGCCTACTGCCTCTCTGTATCGGACTTCGACAACGCCAAGGGCCTCAACGTGAAACACTACAAGATCCGAAAACTGGACAGTGGCGGTTTCTACATCACCTCTCGCACCCAGTTCAACAGCCTGCAGCAGCTCGTGGCTTACTACTCCAGTGAGTGCCCTCTGATGCTGTGGGGACTCGCTGGCTGCCACCCCAGGAGGGAAGTGGGGTGCCACAGGGTGTGCTTCCTCACCCCTGAGATGTCTCTTCCCTTCCCCGGCTCCGTGCCCAGCCCCCCTCCTCTCCCTCCTCTGCAGCTGGCTGATGAGGAGGGGGTCTGCCTTGTGCAAGCTAGAAGGGAGGGGCCGGAGGCTGGAGGCTGGCGTTGGTTGATTGTTTCTGCAGCCCTTAGACTGGTCTGAACCGGTTCCTGGGAGAAGAGGAGGGGGGAGGCCTCTTTGATAGAGAACAGCACAGGGGGGGGGGCGGCTGGAGCAGGGATGCGAGGCCGTGTGCAGTGATGGGGCTGGTGTGTGCCCTTCTGTGCATGCCTGCTGCAGATGTGAGCCACTGGGGCTGCCTCCTCAGCTGCCTGGGGCCTCCAGCTTTTCTAGGGCCAGCTGCCTTTGTCCGTCTGCTTCTATTCTGCATTTGTTTGGTCCCCAGACCAAATCCTCCAGGGAGGGAACCTTATCATAGAGATCCAAGGTCCGAGCCCTGGTGCCTAGAGCTTGTTCCGTGCGTTGCGTGCCTTCACCTGCCAGCGCCTCCAACCTCACCTATAGCTTCGTCTCCTGGCAGCTGTTCCAATGCCACAATTGATCTTGTCTTGGGCCCTGGCACAGCTGTGTGCTGTTTGGGGTGCCACCTTAGTTACCCCTCAAAGCCGAGCCAGGAACCTCTTATTCTGGAATGCTTTCCAGGGCTCCCAAAGGATTCCTAAAGCCTGCTTGACTTCACCTCCCAAACTATCCTTTGTCTTATCTGGGGTCCTGAGAGGTGAAACTGTGTGGGTGGTGAGGGTCCTCCTCCTCCTCCTCCTCCGGCGGGCTGCCATACCTGTTTCCCACTGGTTCTCTGGCACCCTCAACGCTGATGGCTAAGTAAATGAATTAGTGATTTGAGCAGGTGAATTTTGTGTGGAAGACCCATGTAAGTGGAGGTATACAGGAGGGTGTCTGCTTGTCTCCAGAGCCAGTGTGTCCGTGACGCATAGGGCCATACACACAGGACAGGGAGGCCCGCTTGCTGTGGGACTCTGACTGAGCCCCGTCCTCTGCCTCCATCTTCAGAGCACGCTGATGGTCTGTGCCACCGCCTAACTACCGTGTGCCCCACGTCCAAGCCTCAGACCCAGGGCCTGGCCAAGGATGCTTGGGAGATCCCCCGGGAGTCTCTGCGGCTGGAGATCAAGTTGGGACAGGGCTGCTTCGGAGAAGTGTGGATGGGTAAGGAACACACACCCCTGTCCCCGTCACAGTTAGTGACCGCTCGTGGAGCCTGGGTCCCTCTCTCTCTGTCTCTGATGAACAACTGGGATCTGTTTTTACTTTATTATTGTACATTAACTGTACAAGTTATTACGTTTCCTGTGTTGCCAAAACCCACATGTAACAGACATTGCTCATACCCGCTCCCTTCTTCCCCCCCCCCACTATGACCCTACAGGGGTCAGCATGGAGATGAGTGCATCTGATTCCTTGTAGTCCAGGCTGCTAAAGACTAGGGCATCTGTGTACCAAGAGCTGCCAGGGACTGGGCACCATAGTCCTTCATGACCCGAGTGAATGTGGCGAGGTTCTCACACCGAGCCTCAGCCTGAGGCTGAGGTTAAGCTTCCAGAGTCAAGTGCCATATTAGCTCAGCACAGAGAGAGAAAGCGCTGTGTGGAAGGAGTAGTGGGAAGGCAGTGTCCCATTTCCTGTCTAATTGTGTAACCAGTGGGGAATAGCCTTGTGACAGTGAGCTGCCCTAGCCAAACCCAGGGTCCTCTGCCACTGGGTGCTCTCCGCTTACCCAGGAGTAGGGGGGGGGGGCTGGTGGTGACTGTTGCACTTCACTGTCCTCCCTTTAGAGGGCACTAGAGGGGCTGGGCACCGGAAGGGAAGTCCTGGGCTGTGAGGAGAAGGGCAGAGGGAGAAGCTAGCTCCTAAGATGAAGCCAAAAGGAGGGTTTAGGCAGAACCTGGGTAAGCCACAGCCTTGGTTCTTGATAAGAGTGTGGCGGTGATCTGAGCGCTTCCTGCCTCTCCCTGGGGCTCCACATAGACCAGGAATTGTCACAAGTGATCCCTGCATGGTCTGACAGGCTAGAGAGCTGACCCGGGACCCTCAGACCCAATCCCTGTGACAAGGAGGACTCCTAGGCTGGCTGCTAGTTCCCTGCCGAGTAGTGCATCTAAGGCCCCAAGCTGACGCCTCCTTCTGGTGTTTACAATGGCCCCGGACCCAGCCCTCTCTCTCTCCTCTGTCATCTGGTTGCTGACGCCTAGAGTGATAACAGTGCCCCACCCAGCAGAAACATGGTCACCCCAAGTGAAAACAGTTGAGATGGGACCTTGGTCACCCACCCACCTGGGTGCTGCCCTGCTTTCTGGAGACATTCCTAAAGTCTGTCAACATCCTGGCAGGCTCCAGACACTCACCTCACAGCCCTGGAGATCCCTGGCCCCGCCAGAGTCCATGCCTCGAGGCGGGAGGCCTGCACTGAGGTTGCCCTGCCCCTGCCCCCTGCCCCACAGGAACCTGGAACGGCACCACAAGGGTTGCCATCAAAACCCTGAAGCCAGGCACCATGTCTCCGGAGGCCTTCCTGCAGGAGGCCCAGGTCATGAAGAAGCTGAGGCACGAGAAGTTGGTGCAGCTGTATGCCGTGGTGTCTGAGGAGCCCATTTACATTGTGACAGAATACATGAGCAAGGGTGAGTAAGGCCTGAGCCCCGAGCGCCCTCTGCTCCGGCGCACGTGCAGGGCAGGCTGAGGGCAGCTTACTCCGTACCCAGAACCAACCCTAATCAGCGGACGGTTATTGCCAGCGACGGCCTCACTTCTTTCATAAATAACAAATACGACTACTTTTTTTTTTTTCATTTTTCTTTTTCTTTTTAAAGGATTCTCTTGTTGTCCTTTCCCACTGTCAAGGTCCCTGTTGCTGTTGGGTGGTGTGGTGGCACACACCTGTAATCCCAGTGCCCAGGGATTTGACTCCTAGGCGGATCAGGGGGCCAGGGTCTGCGAGCCATAGCTTCCTACATGGGGAGACCCAGGCAAGGCTAAAGCTGGATCTCTCTCACTAGGGAGTCTGCTGGACTTTCTCAAGGGGGAAACGGGCAAATACCTGCGGCTGCCCCAGCTGGTGGACATGGCTGCTCAGGTGAGTCCTCTCTTCCTTTGCCTTACGCCGTTGGCTTTCGGGATCAGAGCGCCCCCTCCAGGAGGCCCGCTTTCATTACACCAGAGTCTTACCTTGCCTCTCAGTGGAGCCCATGCAGGCGACTAGGGTGGCACACCGTATCTGGGCAGCAGAGGCACACATACACATAATAAAAAAGAAAATATTTAAAGTTTAAAATGTATTATTTCAATCTGATAGGTGAGGAAACCCAGACTCAGAGAGGAGACTTGGGGCCCACAGGCGGGACCTGGCACACACCTGTGTCCATGGGTCACCTGGGGCCTCTTTTTTATAGTCACCTGCTTCCCTGGCATCTTATTGTGACCTCCCCATTGCCCTTTGCTGCCCCCTCCCCCACTGAACTCTTGTCTACCTTTTTCAAGCTAGTGCTGTTTATTATAAACTGAAAATGAAGTTCCTTGCTTGAAAAGACATGGGATAGGCAGCGTGTTCGGCTGTTTCTCTTATCCCCAGGAATGACCAGCCCTAGGAGACACCTGCTTATAGCCCTGGGGTTGGCGTCTGATCCAGGTTCATGTTCTCTCTGTCTCTCTGTCTGTCTGTCTGTCTGTCTGTCTGTCTGTCTGTCTCTCTCTCTCTCTCTCTCTCTCTCTCTCTCTCTGTCTCTCTCTCTCCAGATCGCCTCAGGCATGGCCTATGTGGAGCGGATGAATTACGTGCACCGGGACCTCCGAGCCGCCAATATCCTGGTAGGGGAGAACCTGGTGTGTAAAGTGGCTGACTTTGGGCTGGCCCGGCTCATAGAAGACAACGAATACACAGCCCGGCAAGGTGGGAGCACCTTGGAGTGCGTCCGATAAGTGTCAGTCGGCCAAGCGGAAATGAAGAGCAGTGCTCCCGCACCAGACTGGTAGCGACACCCTGTGCTTTCTTGCCTGTAGGTGCCAAGTTCCCTATCAAGTGGACCGCCCCGGAAGCTGCTCTCTATGGGAGGTTCACCATCAAGTCGGATGTGTGGTCCTTTGGCATCCTGCTGACTGAGCTCACCACCAAGGGACGGGTGCCCTACCCTGGTGAGGACGCTATACCTGAGTCCCTGACCTTGGCCCTAAGGGAAAGCCTCACCACTACCCCCTGGGTTCTTTTTTTGGGGCTGGGATACCAAAGAGTCTGATCTCTGGTCTCAGGCTACCTCTCTGGTCAGGGCTCTTAGCCTCAGAGACAAGGGCTAAAAGCTGTCTAGGCTGCGTCAGTGTCTGGAGCCATCTTCTCACAGCCCCTCTCTTCATAGGGATGGTGAACCGCGAGGTGCTGGACCAGGTGGAGCGGGGCTACCGGATGCCTTGTCCCCCGGAGTGCCCTGAGTCCCTGCATGACCTCATGTGCCAGTGCTGGCGGAAGGAGCCCGAGGAGCGGCCCACCTTCGAGTACCTGCAGGCCTTCCTAGAGGACTACTTTACATCCACCGAGCCGCAGTACCAACCTGGGGAGAACCTATAGGAACTACGTGCGCAGGACTGTCACCCCTAGGCTTCTGGGTGTCACCTCTGTTGCACCTGCCTCCCGCCATCTTCTCTCTGGGGCTGCCTTGCCTCGGCTAGGCCCCTTTTAGGAGCGTGGAAGGGCTTCAGGGACAGGGGCAGCCTGGAAGGGCAGGCTGAGGCTGGTACAGTGACTGTCCTGTCACCTGCCCTGGCCACAGGCCCTGTCTGTGCGTTCTCTGGGGTCAGCCTGCTTCTCGCAGGTGACACCGGGTGAAGGGCGGGGCTTGGGGCCTCTTCTCCAGCCTCAACCCACTCCACTCACCTGGCTCCTCCCCACTCTCTTCACCCTGGGTCTGTTTCAAGCTGGCCAAAGAGCCTTTCCAAAGAGGAATGAGGTCCAGCCCTTGGCCTATGTGTACATCCTGCCCTTGGCCGTCCTTGTTGGAGGCTTCTGGGTAGAGCATTGGGTCTGGATCGCTCTTCCATGGCTCTCAGGCTAGGCAGCCCACGGCCCAACACAAGCTGGGCTACGTGTCAGGGTGAGCGCCCTCTCTCCTCCCCGCCCTCCACAGGGACCCTTGGAGGTCACTGACACATTGCCCTCAGTTTTCTGTTGGACAAAGTGAATCCAGGAGGGGCTGTGACCTGCCCAAGACCACGGACAGTTTAGGGTTGAGGCGGGCTTAGCACCTGGTGCTCCCTCTGTCTACTCAGGAACTAACGAGAACTGTCCTCAAAGGCAATGGGCAGGCTGGGGCCTGAGGATGGGTTTAAGGAGGCAGGGCTCTGCCGCTGCTGATGCTCTTGGGCCTATCCTGGGTGAAGAGGCAAGTGTGACGCTGAGCCAGGAATCAGGGGCGGAGCAGGCTTCAGTCCCAGTGTGTGTGTGTGTGGGGGGGCTTTGACCGTAAGAGGCAGCCATGACGTGGAGTGAGCTCCCAGGCTGCAGATGCAGTCGGGTGGAAGGTAAAAAGCTAAGAACTGGGGAGCCCTGCTCATCCTCCATTCGTCCCAATCATTTCAACACCCGACCCCCTGATCTCATGCCCATGCTGGGACTCCTCAGCCAGGGAGGGGAGGGCAAGGCTCCTCACTGCTGTGTGCCCACACTGGCCCTGCCCTCTCTCTGAGCCCCCACGTGGCTGTGGCCTCTGCCGTTGCTCAGCCCCTGTATAGATCCACAGCTGGGTGTCCAAGGGGAGCATTAGCCCTGGGACAGCAGCCACCTGACTGTTGGCTCCTGGCTTTTCTGCCCAGCTTTAGGGTATGTGGTGGCTTCTCTCTGCCTCAGTGTCCCCATCTGTAAGGTGGGTAGTTGATTTGTGGCATCTCATCAGAGGGCCTGTGTGTGTGTTTGTGTGTGTGTGTGTGTGTATGTGTGTGTACATGTGCCTGTGTGTCTTCCCCTGTGTCCATATTTAACATGTAAAAACACTCCTACTCTGTCCCAGACATGACCATTTCACCCATTGCCCCATCACAGCAATAATGTCCCCGCTGTTGGGGACTTGAGCCAGCCGGGCCCTGCTTGCAGGGAAGGAGGCCAAGCAGGGCCTGCCCTGACATTTCCACTTTCCTCCCGTAGTCTCTTGCTCAAGCCTCCCCCTGCACCTGGCAAGTGTGAGCTTGCCACCTCATCCTCCCCACCCCACTCCCGCTGCCCAAGGACCTTTGTGTAAGGTGGCCTCAGCTGTCAACTGTCTGGTTTTCTTTCTTTTTAACAGTGTTTTGTAGATTTCAGACGACTATGCAGAGGCCTTGAGGACCCCCGCCCCAAGCTCTGGGCAGGGCCTGGGGATCCCACATTCCATGACCCAGGCTTGGGGAAAAGGTGGGGGGGGACCCAGAACTGGTTGTACATACTTTGCATACTGTCTGATTAAACACAAACAGACCTCAGTCTGGCCAGTAGTTTATTGACTATCTGCTGTGTGGGGGAGGGTAAGAAGCATCCTGGATGTCGGGGGGGGGGGGGGGGCCTCGATCCCTGCAGCTAGTGGCCTCCTGGGAGTGATAAGACAGCTGGGACAGGCGCAGCATGTTTGTGCTTACTTGAGGAATCTGAGGAAAGCACCAAATTTAGGCCAAGGATGTTTGTGAGATGTGGGCAGCTGGCGGGATAGAGCAGAACTGCCCAGCTTGCACAGAATGTGTTCGTGGATGATCTCAAAGGCCGTGTGTGTGTGTGTGTGTGTGTGTGTGTGTGTGTGTGTGTGTGTGTCCGTCCCACTGGGGCTGGGGTGCCTAACAGTGAACCCATGCAAGCCCTGTGCGGGGAGGACCATGCCACCTTCCTTGCCACGTCCAGCCCGTCAGACCTGCGGTGACTTTCTCCAAAGCATACCTGGGGCCTGCAAGCTTCTCCTAGCTGCTCAGTTAAAACCAGGGCACTTCTCAGCTCATGTCCCCCTTCACAAGCCAGGACCACAGTGGACACCTGAGGCCACCCTATTCTTCCCACGTCACTCCAGCTGCCCAAGGACCTTTATATAAGGTGGCCTCCACGGTCCTGTTCTTTTCTTTTAATGTGTGTCAGGTGTGGATAGGAGCTTGCGACCCTATGGATTTTTCTGTTCTCAGAGTCAGTGTGGGTGGAGCTGTGTGCTCATGTGTCTGGACTTGATAGTGTGTGTGTGTGTGTGTGTGTGTGTATGTGTTTGGGTGTGGGTGTGGGTGTGGGTGTGTGACCCAGATGAGCTGTACTTGCTGCATGGACACAGGTCTAGATGGTGTGAGGTCACATCCACCTCCATGCGCCACTTTCTCTTGGTTTCCCCTCTCACTGTCTCTCCTTCCTGCTACCCTCTGCACGTTTCCAGCTTCTTCATACTCTGGGCCTGGGCGCGTTCTACACTGAAAATCTCTTTCCTCTTTCAAGCTGGAAATTCCTGTTCAACCTTCAGAGGCCACAGAACACTCTGCGAGTTTTCTCTGAACCCTGGAATCTTCAGGGGCTGTCATGGCTGTTCACGAAGCTGGTATTGGGGGGCTGGGGACGACGCCCCCAGCCCCAGCCCATGAGGCAGTGTCTGTGCAGGGGAGGGAGGGAGAACGATGGTCATTTCTCCTCTTCTCACCAGGTCGCTCTCTGGCTTCTAATTCCTGTTGTTGGCCCTGGGTTAGGGGTGGATGGGGTTCATTCCTTTAATCCCAGCAAAGGTAGGGGGATTTCTGTGAGGCCAGCCTAGTCTCCAAAGTCCAGGACAGCCAGGACTGTATTAAAAAGAGAGAAAGAAAGAAAGAAAGAAAGAAAGAAAGAAAGAAAGAAAGAAAGAAAGAAAAAGAAAGTAAGTTTGCCTTAGGGGCTCTGCATGTGAGAGAAGACAGGGACTTGTGCAGACAGCAGAGGGCGCCACGGCTTGGCCTGGGGCATCCAGCCGCTTCCCTAGGCCACTTGAGTGCCTGGGGCCCTAGGACTCTTTTCTGTTGGGGTTGCTCCTACTCTGCATACATTTTTTTCTTCCAGGAAAACGCTTCCCTGTGGCAAGAACAATGTATGTTTCTTCTTACAGAGTAGGACAATTCAGAAAAGCACAAATAAGGAAACAACAACAAAAACCATATCACTTTATTCCAGGCTCACCTGACCCTCCTGCCCAGTGGACAGGGCATCTTCCCAGGGTGTGTACAGTATCTGGCTGCTCAGCTTTCCCCTTGTGTCTTGGGGTCTCTTTGATTCTGTTGCTTAGGCCCTCATGGACTGGCTCACAGGAACAGCTCAGAACAGAGGTCCAGCCTGGGCTCAGCTGCCATGGCCCCTGCGTGTGTGCTCGTGTGCTGTGGCTGGCAAGCTAGCCTTCTCTACCTGGCCATGGCTTGTGCTCCTGCCTTCTGGGTCATGCACTGGCACTGGCCACCCCGCTGTGGGTTGTGGGTGTGGACTATGAGGGGTGTGCATGGGACCTATGATGTGACTGGGGTACAGGGTGTATATGCGTTTTAAGGGAGCCTGTGGTGAGGGGTATGCTTGTGGTTCGTTTGGTGTGTGAGGTGGAAGGTTGTATGGGCATATTTGGTGTGTGTTATGTGTGGTATGGGGGTGTCCTTAGGTTATATGGGGTGAATGTGGCATGGGGTGTACATGTTTTGTGGGGTGGATGGGTGTAGTGTGTGTGTGTGTAAGGGTGAGGGTATATGTGTCAGCTGTGGAGTGCATGTGTGTGCTGTGCACCCACTGCCACATGACCTGCTGTTCCCTCGCTGCCTGCTGTAGCTTCTCATCTGTCTTCTGTCCCCTTCCTTTCTTCCTCCGGGAATTCTCTAGCGCAGACCTGGCCCACACATACATGTATGCACACACACATGCTTACACACACTCACATACAAGTAGATACAGTGTTTCTTTTCCCATCTGGTTTTTTTTTTTTTTTCTATTTTCTCTTGTGGATTCTGACCTGTGGTTTGCAGAGAGACAGACTGACAGAGACAGACACAAGGCTGTGGGAAGGTGCTGTGCAGGCTGGATTTGGGTCAGCCGTGCCTCCTGTGCATCAGCTTCAAGGACCCCTGGGAAGCGTCACGGGTTCCGAGTGTTCATCTGTCTATATGTGGGTCACTTCTGCCAGTTGCTTTCTTTTCTTTTTTATAATAATTTTTTGAAGTTATAATTGCATTATTTCCTTCCATTTCTTCCCTCCCTCCCCTCCCAGGTGCCTATGCCCTGCTCTCTCAAATTGATAGCCACTTTTTAAAATATAATTTGTGTGTGTGTGTGTGTGTGTGTGTGTACACTCCTAAATATATAAATACAACCTGCCACGTCTGAACACGGTTACTTATACGTCTGTTTTCGGGGCTCACCATTTGGAATTGAACAGCCAGTTGGTGTGCTCTTCCCGGGGGGGGGGGGTGCATTTCTCCTGCCCTCGGTGTTCCTTTGTTGCCTGTAATTCCTTATCTAGGGTTGAGGTTCCATGGAAACCCCCCCCCTTTCATGCTAGCACATCTGTTGGGGTTGTCATCCATGTTCAGGCCTTGTTTGGACAGCCAGCCGTGCTGATGAGACCTCATTCCTGACATTCCTAGGGGGACACAATCTCACAGCAAACTCCATGTTTCTCTGGCTCTTAGAGCATTTCCGTTCCCTCTCCAGAAATGATCCCCCAGCCTCAGGTGTGGGAGTTGTGTTGTACGTGCATCTGTTGGGACCAGTCTCTGCAAATCTCATGAGTCCCAGGACAGCCTGGGCTACACAGAGAAACCCTTGAAAAAAAAAAAAAAGTCCTGTGTCATCCACTTTCTTTTTTGTTTGTCCCTTACATACCAGGGTGGTGTGTGCGTTATGTGTGAGTGACATCTCTCTGGTTCTGTATTTCTCTGGCTCTCTCTCTCTTTTTCCCATTCATTCATTCATTCATTCATCCCACAGACAAATGCATGTGGCTTTGATGTCTGCTGGCCTGCAAGGGATGGGCCCAACCCCCATCCTGTCTCCTACCCTGCAGGCCTGGGATTCTGCAAAGCTCTTCAACTCCCCTGCCCCCCCCCCTCCCGTGATGCTGCCTGCCTTCCCTCTCTCTCCTAACTCCGGCTCTGGGGGTCACTGCCATCGGCTGGGGGCAGCGCGCACAGCACACGGTGGGGGGAAATTGTTTCCTTTTACTCCTATGGTTCTTCCGAAAACACTAACAGTGGAGCAGCTGTTCCTGCCCAGCTGTGTGTGAGAGGAGGAGAGGGGCAGACAGAGGCCTGTATCCACTCTTCCGCCCTCTTCCTGCCTCCAGGGAACTGCCCAGTCTCTGTGGAGTCAGCATTTACAGACCGTGTGCAAGCATGTGTGTTTGCCTGCGTGTGTTGATGTGGGTTACCGGGGGCTTCACTCGCCCATTTCCTGCCGGCTTCCAGGTCTCCCTCCTCCATCCTGATTATTCCAGATGTGCGGGCCTCCCTCCGATGCCCCTCCCCCCATCCTCGCTGTTTTTATCATCTGCAAGCCTGGAAGCTGTCTTCAGCCTCCCTTCCTCCTGTGTGCTCAGAACTCCGGTTCATCCATTCCCTCCCTCACTTGTTGCCTTGGCAAATTTGTATGGAGCCCACGATGCAGCCCCGAGTTGTGATTTAGGGGCTAGAAAATAGGCTGGGCCCCTGCAACTGCCTCCTGTCTAAATGACAGGATGGGACAGATGCAGAAAGTACCTAGGCCTCAGGAGACTGGAGACTGGCCCTGAGCTTGTCTGGATAGTAAGAGTAGAGCTCTGGGGAGGTGAAAGATCGAGTGTGTGTGTGTGTGTGTGTGTGTGTGTGTGTGTGTGTGTGTGTGTTTATCTGTATGTGTATGTTTCCTTGGGTCTGGATTACCCAGCACCACCTGAACTTCCACAGCCCAGGTGTGAATCCTCCCCCCCCCCCCAGTTGGAAGGTGGTCCATGTGTGATGTGATTTTGTTCTGTAGGAGTTTGTGATGTGTGGAGTGAGGACCTGAGGGGCAAGTGAGGTGTAGTGTGGTACATGGCATATATGGGGTGTGTGGTGTGGTATGTGACACACCGGGTGCATGTGGCAGGGTTGTCATGTGACTATGGGCGTGTGTGGTGTATGAGGCAAGGCATGTGTGCAGCCTTGGTGGTGGGATGCTGGCACTCTCCTGTGTCTGGATCCAGCAGGATTGGGGCCAAGGTCCCTTGCATGTCCTGTTCCCTGTGTTCGTCCCTTGCCCCTGCATTCAGCCCTCACTGCTGTTGATTTGCACAAGAGGCATGGCGGTAGCTCTCCGTCCTGCCTCCTCCCTGTCTCTCCTGCATCTCTGCCCTGGGTCATAGCTCTGCGGGTCGCCTGCTCTGACACTGGTTAGCTTCCATTGAGATGTGATTGCAGAGTCCCATGTGAGCGTCCACCAGCTCTTTTCATCAACTCCCGCCCCACCCCCACCCCCACTCCCAGCCTTGCTGAGTCCCCTCAGGAGTGGCCTCTGTGGTCAGCCTACTGTTCTAGAGTGCTGCCGCCTCCCCTCCCTTGGCTTTGGGGTCCCTGCCGTTGGTTGTGAAGTGTTTTGTTTTTTGGTTTTTTTTTTTTCATTGCCGTGGCTCTTGAGAAAGCCCTCATTGTGAAGGAGTTGTTGCTGACAGACGTGTGTGTGTGTGTGTGTGTGTGTGTGTGTGTGTGTGTGTGTGTAGAGGAGGGGGAGAGGACATTCAGAAACAGACAGACAAAAAGACAGAAGGGCAGACAGTCCCTGCAGCTCCTACCACGTGACTTTCATACCGATCTCGATGGCCTGTGCCTGCCCACCCATTGCACTCAAAACCCTTTGTCCAAGCACTTGTGTGTTGTAAGCTTGAGACTCTGAGCCTCCTCCCTGTCTTGCCTGTCTCCAAGGCGCTTCTGAAATCTGTCTGCCCCTGCGTGTGCAGCATTCAGAAGTGTGTGTGTGTGTGTGTGTGTGTGTTAAGCTGCCTGGCAACACATCATCTCTGCCACTTTCTCTAATCCTTTGTCCCACTCTGGGGTAATCCCCTTTTCATTTTCTTTCGGTCAACACAGGCTGAACAACAGCTCCTGTAAGGGTGTGGGTGAGCCAGAGCTGCTGTCAGCCCGGCTCTGCTTTCTCCTGTTTGCCTTGCTCTGCCTGCAAGCTCTCCCCAGGCCTCTCCCGGCCCTTTGGGGCTTGTGGGGGCGGGAGCGCTCTCCTAAGCTTTGTTCAGTGTTATGCGCTACAGATGTGTGCCCAAACACCCCTGCCATTCCTTCTATCCTACCCAGGAGTTATTCTTAATTTTTCCCTTTATTTGTGTATCTAGTGTGTGTGTTAGTATGTGGTCCTGCACACATGTGCACGTGGAGGTCAGACGGGGCAACCTGAGAGAGTGTGTTCTCTCCTTCCATCTGTGGGTTCTGGGGGATCAAACCCAAGTCTTCAGCCTTGCTGGCAAGTGCCTTTACCTTCTGAGCTCTCTCCAGCCATGTATTTTGTATTTTACAATTACGTCGGTTTGTTTGCTTATTTCAGGGGAGGTGAATACGTGCCGCCACATGATAGCATGTGGGAGGTGGTTCTCTCTCTCCTTTGTGCATCTGAGGCATCAAACTTAGGTCTTCCGGTTTGATGCCAGGTACCTTTACCTGCTGAGCCATCTCTGGCCCTCAGTAATTATCCCCAGACTCCTATTTTGGGGTGCCACAACTGCCTTTTCTCTGAGTGTCTACCCTTTACCAGCTCCATCCTCCACAGTGGAAGGTCCAGGCATTCAGGACCCTTACCCACTGCTCAGCTCCCTAACCAGCGCGACTCACCCCTTCCTTTCACTCTCAGCCCCGTGTCCCTGCCCCATCCGTCCCTCACAGGCCACCTCACTAGTGGACATCTCCTCTCATGGTAACTCCTTACTGCCTGTGGCCTTTCCCCTTACCGGCGAAAGGCCGCTCTTTCTCCTTGGCCCCAGGCTTTCTCTGTGTAGCCCTGGCTGTCCTGGAACTCACTATGTAGACCAGGCTGGCCTCGAATTCACAGAGAATCTCTGTCTCTGCCTCTGGACTGCTGGGATTAAAGGCATGCACAAACTCTTTCTACCTTTTATTGAGTTACAGAGATTGGATTTGGGTCATCAAGCTTTCTCAGAAAACACTTTTACCAGCCATCTCATTAGCCCCTCCTTGCCCCGCCCCACCCCGCCCCACCCCACCCTCATCAGGCCTTGTTTCTGTATATAATAGTCCAGAGTGTTTGGCGATTTATTTATTTATTTATTTATTTATTTATTTATTTATTTATTTATTTAGAGACAGGGTCTCACTAGCAACCCAGCTGGTTTGGAACTTGCTAGGTAGTTCAAGGCTGCCTCTGTCTTCTGAGTGCTGGAAGCATTGAGGGCTGGGATTAAAGCGCTGCTCCACCAAGCTCGGCTTGTCTTAGCACCTTTTCCATGAGCCTTCTTTGTCTTTATTCACTCAGCTCACGTTTTTCGAACGCGGCTCTATAAGTATTGAAGTAGAGAGGAGGGAAAGAAGGGGAGAGGGAGGGAGGGAGAAAGAGAGGGAGAGAGAGAGAGAGAGTGGGAGAGAGGGAGATAGAGAGGGAGGGAGAGAGGCTCCTCACCATCTTCCTCTCCCTCTGCTTTCCCAACCTCTGCCTGTCTCTTTCTCACCCACCACTCCTGGGGTGCTCCCTCTAGACACTTTCAGGGAGTCTGGTCAGATTTCTCTCCAGCTTCTGCCTCTCTCCTCATCCGCTTTGCTGCCTCGGAGGGGTGGAGCAGGATTCTGGCCTCCACCCTTTTCCTGTCCGCCATCTCTGTTGTAAGCTCTGCTCTCTGCTGGCGTGACCTGGCTTTTGAGTTGGGATCTTGGCATCACGCCTCAGACCCATACCCCTAGCTTGGTCTTTCCTACCCCAGACCCTCATGTTGCTCCTAGTCCTGGAAGACTTTTGTCTGGATCTCCTTCCCGGCCCCTAACCCACTAGACTTTCTGCTGCCCCGTGACCTGTGGCTCTCATGAGCTTGCCGGCCTTCCACCTTCTCCCTACCCTGCTGTAATTGTCCCTAACCTCCGGGAACACCACCCCCAGCCTCTGCTACTCCCAAGGGCCTCTTCCTGCACCTTCTCCTTGGTGGGACGGTGGGGGTGGGGGTGGGGTGGCGGGGGTGTCTCCAGTCCAGGGCTTAGCACCTCTTCTGTAGGAGCCACCCTGGTGTCTGTCACCCTGGTGCAGGTCTCCCAGCATTCCTAACTATCCTAAGCCACGCCACCTTTATGTTGGTCCTGCCTACGGGCTCCCACTATAGCCTTACGGTCCCACTCAGAACTCCAACTTGGCTAACGCATCCTCTGTGTCCTGTTTCCGAACAGGACATAGATCTTGCCTCCCCGCCTGGACCTGGCTTCCCTGACACCTGTCCCCTGGCACAGGAGCTACCTGTGGCCTTCCTTTACCAGGCAGTGGGGTGTTCAAGTGACTAGTACCTGCCAGGCAGGCCAGAGAGGCAGACGGTTGACTTGGGCTGGAGGGGCAACACAGCATGTGTTCCCACACACTCCTCGCCTGAGTGCCCCCACCTGCTTCTGTTCCCTCCCTCCTTCCCTCCCTTCCTTTCCCTCCCTCCCTCTCTTCCTTTCCATGCTCTGTCCTTGGGGTGTGTCTGGGGTGCATCCCCATGAGCCCTGTCTGTCACAGAGGGAGGGATTGTTAGCCCAGCCTAGACAGAGATGAGAGTCCGTCACTTCTGGGTGTTGGGATGTGTCTCTGTGTGTCAGCCACATGTATAACTTGCATGTGTCAGTGGGTACCTGACTGGCACTCCATGTGTTGGTGTGTGTGGACCAGGCTGGCCGTATTCGCTGTATTCTGTATGTAGGTCGCTGGTCATTCTGTCAGTGCAAGTGGTCACTTGGGTGTCTGTGTCTTCCTGTCTGGGTGATTGTGTGTCCTTCCTTTCCTTGTCTGTGGTGTGTCCACCACCCCGCTCTCCTGCCTACTCCCTCCCTGTGCCCCACTTCCTTGCAGCCCCCCTCCTGGGGACTTTGCTGGGGTCTGCATAATCAATATCTGTGCCTGGCGGCCCTGCAGGCGAAGTGCGTCACCGCTCTGTCTGAGATGGATCTGCGTGGGCTCAGCTTGTGTGCGTCATCCTGAGCCCTGGTGGAGTGGGGGGTCTCGCCTCGCCTGCGGCTCCGCTCTATTAGCTCCCGCCCTCCCTCCCTCCCTCCCTCTCTCCCTCCCTCCCTCCATCTCCCCCTCCCTTCTTCCCTCTCAAGCTTTCTTCTTCTTTCCTGCTTTTGTCCACATCCTGTTCCTTCCTCCCCAGAGCTGCTCAACTTTGCCCCCTCTGGTTGCCCCTTCTGCAGAGCTAGCGTTGGAAGAACTTTTGGGGTTCATTGGAACCCCACGGGGCAGATCTGCTCAGGGGCTACTCATGATCTTTTATTCTCTACGCCACCTGTTCCCCCCTAAGGTCTCTAGCGCACCCCATCACAGAATCCGGTTCCCAGTGCTAACCACACCCGGGTACGGAGAAGACTTCTGCTCCGGGCCAGCTGCTTGCTCGTCTTGCATGCAGCCTCTTCCACCACCAGCCCTGTGCTCTCTCCTCTGCCCAACTTTTCCTTAAATGTGGCAAGTGGCTCCCACCTCACCGCCTTTGGATATAGAGCTGTGCCTCCCTGCAGCCAGTTGCCAGAGGTTTGCCTGCCCTCACTTGCCTCCTCTAGGTCTTTGCTCCTGGGTCCCCTCTTCAGAGAAGCCTTCCCTGGATTCTTTGCTGTTCTCAGCACCCTCCTCGCCTGACTTGACCGCTGTCAACTAACGCATTCATTTCTGGCGTATTCTCTGTCTCTCACATCCGTCTGTCTTTGCTGTGGTGCCTCCCCCGACCCTCCCCTGGTTTTCCTCCTATAGTCTGTCCTTCTAGATTTTTCTCTCCTCTGGGACCTGCTTCTCAGCTCCCCTGAGCCTCCACCTATCCAAACTTCAGGGCCTCCATACTTGCCTGCCCATACTTGTTGATCTCTGAAGCATTTTGCTATTTCTTTTTAAATGAAAAGCTTTTTTTTTTTAAATCGAGAGGAAAGCCATACAGCCTAAAATTAGCTTTCTGCAGGTGAACAACGCAAAGCCTTGGAGCACTCCTGGTGTGTGGGGCCACTGCCTCTCACCAGTTCTTTTCCCCACCCGCCTCTGGAAACCTCGTTGGCGTGCTGTCTGTCGGACGTCTGTTCTGGACATACCACGTAACTCGGGCGGGTGCGGGCTCACCACTGTGGGAGACTGGTTTCCTGCCCCGTGACTTTTACTAACTTCACAAGCCACACTTCTGGCCTCTCTGCCTGGGATGATCCAGGTCCCTCGAGCTGGCTCTGGAATGTGGCTAGCTGAGGCTGTGGCTCACAGTCTCCTCCCCTGGTGTCGATACTGTTCTCCTTTGCCAGTCGCTCCTGCTACCCTTGGCTGGCCACCTAGCCCTGATCCCTCTGCCACCCACTCACTGTAGACACCAGCTCCTCCAACATATGGCTGATTTGTCCCACCCTCCTCTGCTTCGGTCCTGTCTGTCTCTTGAGGCTCCGAGGTGGGTACAGTTCAAGCCTTAGCCTGGTGGTGGCACACTTTCCACACCTTACCCTCCTTTGTCACCAGCTGGGATGGCATGGCCACCAGCATCCAGAGGGCCAGCCACACACCTTGCCCTCAGGAGCTTTGTACCTGCCATTTTCCCTAGCGGCAGGGTCCAGGCTGACTTGCCTTTAAGCTGCCATTTGGCTGCAAGGTCCCACCCCAAGCCTGTGAGAGGTTTCCGATGCTCTGGACCCTTTAATTCTCACACCCATGTTGTCAGCACCTTCCCTCTGAGCTATCTCAGGGAAGAGCTTCCAGAACAGCTTCCGCTGTGCTGGGCGCCGGAGGCATCCGTCAGGGTGTCCATCATGGTGCTGTGAGCCACTTAGCGTTTGAGTGCCCAGGAGGGGCTTTCCTTCAGCGCCCCAGGCCAGCCCTCCTCTCTTGTCTGCCCCCTTCCCTTTGTGGTAGCTGGATAGCTCTGGACACCTTGAGTGAGCATCAGAGATGCACTTATACACGTACACAAACCGCTGCTGCACACTAGGTCTCTCTTCTCTCAGTAGGACTGTCTGTCTGTCTGTCCATATGATCCTTTCCCTGTCCTGTTTTTTCTCTCTCTAGCCCTGGAGTCCCTTTCATTCTTTTTATTTTTTAATTACATATGTTTTTATTTTAATTTTTTAATACATGGTTGTGAGCCACTATGTGGTTGCTGGGAATTGAACTCAGGACCTCTGGAAGAGCAGCCAGTGCTCTTAACCTCTGAGCCAGCTCTCCAGCCCCCCGCCCCCCCTTTTCATTCTTTAAGGAGGTGGGGTGAGGGGCATTGGGTATGCAGCAGTCCCTCTGGCCTTCTCCAGGGACTCTGGCTTTTGTTCCATGTGATTCAGGCTTTCATCCTCCATTCAATGTGTGTGTGTGTGTGTGTGTGTGTGTGTGTGTGTGTTCACAAGTGCTTCCTCCCTCTGGATATGGAAGCTTACTTGAGAGGGTTGCTCTACTAGGCCCCCTCCCAGGTCTCCGGCGCCTTCCTCTGTACCCGCATGGCCCCCACTTCTCTCTCCTAGCCCTCTGTGTGCAGGCTAAGCTGTCGGGCGCCGCCTCTCCTTGTTCTGTCTTCAGTCTCGCTCTCTAGGCTCCCCCACTCTTCCTTCTCCTCTTGGCCTGTCTCCTCCCAGCTCCCTTTCCCCAGATGTGCCACATCTGACTACTTCATGCCTCATGGTTCCATCGTTGATCCCCACCCCCCCACCCCCTCTCAGGCTCTGTCTTCTCCTCTTCATCCAGTTCTCGATCACGTGTGTGTGTGTGTGTGTGTGTGTGTGTGTGTGTGAGAGAGAGAGAGAGAGAGAGAGAACCTATTGTTTCCTTCACCCCCTGTGCCTGCAAGCTCCTCCAGGCAGCTGTCATAGAGCCCTGTCTTCTTGCTGCCCTGTGCCCCTCTATGGTTCACTTACTCCTGGGTGCCAAGTTCCTTATACCACTCCTACATTGCCCCTCCTCCTGAGCTACAAGCACAAGATCTGGAGCCAGAGACACACATCAGTTATTCCCTCAGTGGCCAGCCCTCCCTCCCATTTCCCAGGAAACCCCTTCCTGCCCCCCAAAGGGCTCTCAATCCACTCTCCACAGCTACTCCCTCAGGCCAACCCGGCTTGGCCAGAGAAGGACCTTCCTGGCTTCCTCTGAGGCCTCCTTCCTCTGAGCTCCCTTTGTGGCTCAGAAATAAGTCGCTCCAACCACACCGGCCTTAGGATGCAAAGAGCAGCATTAAATACCTGTCCTAGGGCCCGGGGTGGGTGCAGGTGGGTGGCTTCCCATGCTGTCCCCTCCTCTCAAACTGTTTGCTTCTCCTTTTGCAAGTCTGAGTCCTGGGCTTTAGCAAATGGCTCTCCCTCTGTGCCTTCTTTCTGCCATCCTCCCAGGGCATCCTCTGCATCTTGGGGCTCTGAGTTTCTCTTCCAGAGGACCCCTGCCTTCCCTGGCCTCTGGCTCAAACGAGACTTAACACCCCAGTTAGTTGGCTCTGAGCTCCAGGGGAGCAGGCTACAGCCAAACCTAACTCAGAAGCCTGCACACAATGGATGATTGATAAACACATTTTGGGGGGGGGCAGTGATTGCTACATATATGGGGTCCAGGGCTCTGAGTCTTGTTGGTCAGCTTCACTACAAGTGTTCAGCCTTCCCACACCTGTCTGCTCTTGTGCATGAGTGAGTGTGTGTGTGTGTGTGTGTGTGTGTGTGTGTGTGTGTGTGTATGTGTGTGTGTGTGCGCGCTCTAGTGTGTGGGTTAGGAGCTCCCTCCCTTGTTCTTTCTAGCTTCACGTCGCTCTGCTCCATTTTTCTTTCTTTTTCTTTCCAGGCACGTGTTTTTTGCCTGATGTGAAAGGAACAAATCCATTTTTCATGATGGAACATGTAAGAGATATATAGAGAAAAGCAGGGTCCCCTCCCCCCCCCCGCCCGACACCCCTCTCCCAGGGCAAGAGTCCCTGAGAGTGGACGCAGCATCTGCTGATGTGTGTGGGCGGGGTGCCTGTGTCGTGTCCCCACATGCCTGCCCCTCTGCCTCATCTCAGGCTCCACTATTCCAGCCAGCCCCTCGCCTCCCCGTCACTGCCTCTGGTCTGCTGTTGAGATGCTTTTCCTGTTTCATTCTGCTTCCTCCCTAGGTCCCTCCCTTATCCATTGCTTTACTCACTCATGTGGTCTCACTGAATGTGGCTACCACTCTGAGCCCTAGCAGGACATTGGAGTGCTTGTGTCCGTTCGTCCCTTGGTCATCATCTGCTTGTCTTTCGTCTGCCTTCCTGTCCCTGTCTCACCTACTTTGTGTTTGTTCCGTATATGTATCCTCTCTGTAGCTGCCTCCCTGTCTCCGTGGGGGACTCATAGGTCCTTTCGCTATTCAAAAACATAGAGGACAATTTTCATCTAAATTGTCGGTCCTGAACACAACAAGCTTTGTTACCTTTGTAATAAGAAAAGCCAACAAAGATCACAGCCGTCATCATAGTGAGGGTGGCCTGAGCCCACAGTAGTGTCCTTACTGAGTTGTGCACGTTTGGGGTGGTACAAGTGTGTGTCTGTCCCTCCCTAGCCATCCTCTACCCTTTTCCTCCCTTAGAGGCTTCTGGGATTTTATTCTCTCTGTTCATGCGATGAGCCTGAAGGGTCGTGTGTGTGTGTGTGTGTGTGTGTGTGTGTGTGTGTGTGTCTGTCTGTCTGTCTGTCTGTCTGTCTGTCTGTCTGTCTGTCTGTGTGCCTCCCCCTTCTCCCACTCTCACGACTTCCGCAGCCTCTCTGTGGGCTTTGTTCCCGCTCCGTGGACACCCTCATTCTTTGTGAAATGACATTTTATTGTTTTTCTTCAGGTTCAGACAGAATACGTGCTGGCTGTGGAAAAAGTAGAAAATAGGAAAAAAAAGTGCGTGCAGAAGAATATAAAATAAAATGCCACGGCGTCCACCTCCCAGTGAGGGAGAGCTGGGTGACTCTGGGGTGTCTCAGCACCGCCTTTCCGTGTGGGTCTTTTCTTTTTCAGTTTTCCTCTCCTCACTTACCCACCCCTGTTAAAGCATTCGGGGGCCCAGGCTTGGGGGAGTCAGCTTTATCTGGAAAGTGCAACTGAGAGTCTCCCCTTTTCTGTCTGAGGTGTGAGTGTTGGGGAGAGCCGGGCCAAACATGAGCAGAGGTGGTACAGGGAGGGACACCCAGATTGGTTGTCTTCTCCTTCTCACTAGTGTTGCAAGGATGTCATGGTGCCTGGGTCCCTCTGTGCCTCTCTTTTTTTCTTTGGGAAAGCGAGTAGAATTGAGGAGGGACAGGAGGCTTCAAGGTGTTTCTAGAAGATTCCCTGGAGAACTGAGGGTGAGCTGGGGAGTGCCTGGCAAGAGAACCTACCCACTGCCTCATCCCTGAAGGGGACCCGAAGAACCTTCCCTTAGGCTCCCTGGGAGAAACCAGTGGCTCTCCATCTGTCCCTGTCCGTCACTGGTCCCTCCTCCGTCTCTCAGGGTCATCTTGCTTTGCCTCTGCCGATTACTCCAGGCCTTCAGGGTCTGACACCCTGGTTTCAAACCTTATTCAGGTCCTCAGGAAAGTGACACCTCTGGAGCAGTGTCTTGGCCTGCAAAGTGGGCACAGGAAGAGCTTTCAAACCAAATATGACAGCCTGTGTGGATAATGCTCGGTGCGGGGTGGCAGTGATATAGCGGGTGACAGGTCACATAGCCAGATAACAGGTTGGCCGCTGTCTTAGCGCTTCCTTCTTTCTGGCTGGATTGTGGTAGTGGGTCCCAGCTATTCATCCCTGCCCCCTCCCCTCCCCACCTTTCCATACTCTACTGCCTTTTTGGTGAGCCAAGGTGGCTCATCCTAGTGCTCTGTCCGACTCTATGTCACAGCCCAATGGGTTCGCAGTTCTTACATACCTACCTCATGGAGCACCCCATGTCCTCAGATACCTCCTCACAGCTAGGCTGCCTGAAGTTACCCTAAGCTGCCAGTACTCAGATGTGGGGGCCCTCTGGAACCCTGTCATCCTCTTTTCCTGGGACACTACCCTGGAGTATTGGCTTCTAACCAATTCTCTTGTCCTGGCTTGGCCCTGGTTGGTGTGGGCCCCTCCAGTAGCCTGTGCTCTGCTTGGAAGTGTCTGGTATTGCAGACAGAGCCAAGAAGGAAGGCAGTAAGGGGCGTGGCCCCAGAAGATGGAGTGCCTGAGCCAGCTCTGCCCCCTCTGCCTCCTCAGTCCTCCAGGAAGACCCAGCTCAGCTAAGGCCATTCTTGACAGGCCTCCAGTCGGCAGCAGCTGGGTGATGGGGTGTCACGTTGGCACCAGGCAGGTCTGCGTCTCAAGGTCATCACTTCTGGAAGACTCCTCATTCAGATTCAGCGTCCTCTTCCAGACTGGGTCAAAATTGACACCCCTTTGGGGTAGGGGTGGCAGGGACCAAGGATGAGTGTACAGAACTTAGATGAGGGCCTGGCAGTGGCCAGTGCTCCTGGACGTCTGCTCTGCACATTTCTGCCACTGTCCCTGCTCTTTCAGACTGGAACCCTCTGTCTATTACAGGCCTGTAGTGGGTGCTCCCTCACTGGCATGTAAATGGGTTACATGGGCCCCTCTGGGAACTGACCTGGCCAAGGCTGTCCAAGGGATGTACAGATGGGCATGTGTATCGCTTAAGGGTGTGCAGGCCAGCATGCAGCAGAGCTGAACCAGCCTCAGGAGGGAACTCAATTCACTGAGAGAAAGGAGACAAAGCTTTCTGGATGAAAGACCTTGCAGGGCAGGCCCAGGCCTGCCACACACTCTGGGACACAGAACTGAGTCTGCCCTGCAGGTTCTGAGAGCGTTGCATTGATGGGCACCGTTGACCCATGGCCTGGAAGTGGAGCCAGGAAGGTGCTAGAAATAGAGAGACAGAGTTGGGAAGGGGCAGAGGAGACATAGGAGAAGCACAGTCACAGAAAGACCTCAAGTGTGGGGCGAGTGAAGGAAGATCCTCAGAAGGGAGTGTGCCCAGGGGCCTGACACGGTGAGTTGGCACCTGTGGGGTGGCCGGACTCTTGAAAAGAGCCTGGGCCAACGGTAGGAAAGATCTTCTGACTCCGTGGGGGGCGTGGTTTGGCAGCCCAGGCAAAGTCTGTGCTTTAACCCAGCGGTCATTGGTAGCTAGCAGGAGCTGTGGCATCGGAGTGTGACCCTGTGACAGTGGTGTAGCCTGGAAACACAGCCTTAGGTGAAGAAATGTTGAGTGGAGGATTGGGTGTCAGTCCAGGAAGAAGGAAGGGGTTGCTGTGCTCAGGTGTGGCTCTTCCTAGGTGCTCAGGGGATCAGGAATGGGATGAGTGAGAGAAATCATGGAGGCCTGTGGGTCGCAGCGTCAGGGAGGGAGGCCTGATGAGAAAGACTGTGGATACCAGTGCCCTGCACCAACACAGGGTCTCCAGCTCTTAGCGTTGATGTGGCTGTCCCCGTTGCTGGGCCACCAGTTTCCTTTCCATTCCTTGTCTCTTGTATCCTATCACTGCCCCCAATTGAGTTGAGCATCCTGGTTGGGGATGGCAGGGCATCTGGGTGTACCCCATGACTCCTGTGACCACACGTTCTTGTGAGGTGCTCAGTTGTCTGTCTTGGGTTTCCTATGGACTGGGGATGTTGAGGGCACAGAGTCCCTCGGGGCAGGGCCCACATGAGGCATCTGGAGACCCTGGAGAGCATCTGGGGGGGATGACTCAAGTTTCCTTTCCATCTAGAAAACTTGTGTGCACCCTTCAAAACCCAGGTCAGTTATTAAGATGTCTTCTGTTAGCAACTAGCTGACATGCAGTTATCAAAGCAAACTGAAGGTCACAGCATGGTGTGTCCTATACCTGCACTGGCCCTCCTGTGTGTGTGTGTGTATGTGTGTGTGTGTGTGTGTGTGTGTGTGTGTGTGTGTGTGTGTGTATGCATACACATGTATGCACATGCCTACCTGCTGAGGATAGAAAAGGATGTTAGATCTCCTGGAGCTGGAGTTTGTGAACTATGCCTGAGCATCACTCTTTTTTGTTTTTTGTTGTTGTTTTGTTTGTTTGTTTGTTTTGTTTTTTGTTTTTTGAGACAGGGTTTCTCCGTGTAGCCTTGGCTGCCCTAGACTCTCTTTGTAGACCAGGCTGGCCTCGAACTCACAGCATTCAACCTGCCTCTGCCTTCCAAGTGCTGGGATGAAAGGCGTGCGCCACCACACCCGGCTGCATCAAGCACTCTTAATTGCTAAGCCACCCATCTCTCCAGCCCCTACACTGGCCTTTCTAAGGTTCTGCTGAGGCCAGAGAACAGGAGCAGGCTGGCTGTGGTGCTGAAAACCTTTATGTAATCCCAGCACTTGGAGCCAGAGGCAGGCAGATCTCTGTGTGTGCAAGGCCAACCTGAGACCCATGACTGGTGTGTGTGTGTGTGTGGGGTGGAGGACAACAGACACGGACTCTGTTTCAAACAAACAAACAAACAAACAAACAAACAAACCAAAACCAACCAACCAAAAAAGAGTGAACTTCCCCGCAGTACTTAGTTCATGCTAGAACCACCCTGAGTGCCTCATATGCATGGCATGGCTGTGTAGTCCTCAGGACGCGATTGTAGTTGGCATCAGTGTCCCCGTTTTATACATGACGTGCCCCAGGAAGTAGTGGAGGTGGGACTGAACGCAGGCCGCACGGCTCCAGAGGATAGAAGACTGTATGAGAGCGGTGGCCTCTTCTCTCACAGTATCGGTGGTCAGAGTCTACATTCTGTTCCTTCCTGCTGGCTGGGCGTCTGATTCCTCTGTGCTGGGCTAAGCCCCGAGTCTTTCCCGGAAGCCCCCCCCCCAAGACAAAGACACAAAGCCAGCTCCATCTGGTTTCTTCCATGTTGCTTCAAACCCTGCCATTCTGCCTCTACAACTGCTCCCCGCTCCCCACACGCCAGTTCTCATTAGCGCCTGGCCTCACCACCCACAGGGGCTGCAGTCAAAGCCTCAGTCATTCAAGACCCCTCTCGCTCCTGCCACCCACACCACCCATCTGTCCCGCTTGCTGCGATTCTAGCCCCCCTCCCGCCCCCCCCTCCCGCCCCCCGGGATGCTCACAGCGCCACTGCTTTGGCCCCACCTCCACCCTCGCCCCCCTCCGCTTCTCGCTCAGAACACCTGCTACTTCCGTAAGTCCCTTCCGTAAGTCTGTAAACACCAGCGATGACATGTTCCTCTTGAGATGTCTCGGGGATTAGTCAGACATGGAGGCTTGTGTACAGCAGGGTCCGCACACAATCTGAGGCTCTTGCCAGAGATGAAAGTAGTGGCATTGTCAGCGATTCCCTGGCCAATGCATGGGTGGCCGTGGGGGCCTGCTGTTCTCTCCTCAGAACTCTCACCCACCCACACCCCTTCTCAGGGCAGGAATCATGACCCCTTTGGAAGGAGAGTTACCTTTTGACAAGTCCTTTCTTCCTAGCTGCAGGCCACGCTCTCCCATTTTTGAAAAGCACGCTTCCCGTACTACTCCATCTCTCCCTGGGTAGCGCTTTTCTTTCTCCCTTTTCAGAAATTGACAGAATTGGTACCCTCCTCTCCTCGAGCCTCTTCCAGGATTTCCCACAGGGTCAAAGTCACTCGTGGCGCCCATGTTGCCATTTTAGCCTATTTTAAAATTTTTACACTTATTTACTGTGCGTGTGCGGATATGGGTATCAGTGTGCCACAGTGTGTGTAGATTGGGACTCTCCTTCTAACCATATTGGTCCCCAGGTTGAACTTGGGTCACCAAGCATGGCATAGGGTGACTTTATCTTCTGAGCTATCTCTCCGGTCCTTACCAATTTATTTTGTATTATGTTTTATCTTTTGAGACAAAACCATGCTTCACGATCTAGGCTGACCTCCAACTCACCACCTACCTATCTCAGCCTTCTGAATCCTGGGCCACAGGTGTGTACCTTCGCATTTGGTTCCTAGTAATGTACGTATTTTATCTTTTTGCCCTGAAAGCAGCATTTCAGGAGGTGGAGGGCTATGTATTTCTACGTGTGTGTGTGGGGGGGGGGC
Source organism: Acomys minous (assembly GCF_964271855.1). NCBI lineage: Eukaryota > Metazoa > Chordata > Mammalia > Rodentia > Muridae > Acomys > Acomys minous. The sequence continues at coordinate 77,466,299 of NC_140485.1, read as the reverse complement.
ATTTACGAACATAAAGGTCATAGGTCAATGTTTTTTTTTCTTTTGTTTTTTGGTGTTTTGAGTCAGGGTTTCTCTGTGTAGCCCTGGCTGTCCTGGACTCACTCTGTAGACCAGGCTAGCCTCAAACTCACAGAGATCCGCCTGCCTCTGCCTCCCAAGTGCTGGGATTAAAGGCGTGCGCCACCACTGCCCGGTCTTTCTCCATTGACGTTCACCTTTTTCTTTTTTAGAAGATTTATTTATTTTTATGCATATGAGTGTTTTGCCTGCATGTACGTGTCTGTCCCATGTTTATGCCTAGAGCCTGTGAAGGCCAGAAGAAGGCGTTGGCTTCCTCAGGGCCTGGAGTTTCAGATGGTTGTGAGCTACCATGTGGGTGCTGGGAACCGAACCTCAAGACTCCGCAAAAACAGCAAGTGCCCTCAACTTCTGAGCCATCTCCCCAGCAGCCCCACCTTATTTGCTGAGATAAGAGTCTCTCATTGAACCGGAAGCTTGGTTGATTTGGTTAGATTGGTAGGCCAGCAAGCCCCAGGCATCTTCCTGTCCCCACCTCCTCAGAACTGGGGTTACAGACATGGGCTACCATGCCTGGCTTTGTTGTGGCTGCTGGGGATCCCAAGTCAAATCTCAAGCGATCCACGATCCACTTGCCCATGCCCTTCACTGTGGCATTTCAAAAGTGTTCTCAGCAGGACATAGTGACACACGCCTTTAGTCCCAGCACTCGGGAGGCAGAGGCAGGTGGATCGCCGTGAGTTCGAGGCCAGCCTGGTCTACAAAGCAAGTCCAGGACATCCAGGGCTACACAGAAAAACCCTGTCTGGAAAAACCCAAAAAAACCAAAACAAACAAAAGTGTTCTCAAAATCCAAGACACCTCCCTCCATCCGCCTTCATCTCCTCCCATGGCTGGCCCCTGCAGGAAAGCGGGGAATGTCTTCTCAGGCCTGCGGAAATGTGAGAAGCCCATCGCTCACGTTGGCAGTGACCCTCCACCCTCTCTGTCCTTTCCTCAGGACGCTCGAGTCACCCAGTCTTGGGACTCAAGCCCCCAAAACACCTTTTCGCCTTCTGAGACAGGGTCTTGTGCCTTCTGTAATGGTCCTGAACCCACTCAAGGATGACCGGGAACTGCTTATCCTTACGGCGCTACCTCCTGTGTGCTGGAGCTGCAGGCACGTACCAACACGACAGCCTGGTTTATGGGCTGTTGCAGACTGAATCCAGGGCTCTGCACTCTACCAACCGAGCTGCATTCACCTCCCCAAGCCCCAGAAAACCTTGTATGAATGACATCTACCCTGAGCCCCAGCCTTCCATATCCAGCCGCCCGGCAGACATTCCTCTGGAACCTGTAGGTGTCTCTAAATGAGCCCCAGGCTCCTCCCCTGCCTCCCTCACTCCAGTAACCTGCACGCACAGAATCCGCATTCTTTGTACACTTCCTTCGACACCAGCTATTTGGTGTTACCTTCTGGGTTCTGTGGGCCCTGTCACAGAGGGAACATCCCATCGCATTATTTTTGTGGGTAGTGTTTTGAGGACTGAGCCTCACACATGCTCTTCTCCTCACCCCCCCCACCCCGCCCCCTTTCTGCATCTCTCTCTCTCTTCCCGTTCCTTCTAAAGCAGGGGCTTGCTCTGCCCTGCAGCCTGGCCTGGTGCTTACTGTAGCTCTCCCACATTTTAAATGTGTGACCCTCCCACCTCGGTTTTCTCAGGAACCAGTTTCATTCTCGATCCTTCTGCTTCCATAGTCTTCTTCATGCAGGTGGTCATCTGCCTGTCACTGAAGTGGGCTTTCCTGGCTCTGTGTCTTACCTCTTCTACTCTTCCTAGTTCAAGCACTGGGTGGGTAGCGTAGCCACCTTCCCGGACTGGGCCTCCCAAGTTGGCTTTCCTGGCTCTGCGTCTTAGTTCAAGCACTGGGTGGGTAGCATGGCCACCTTCCTGGACTGGGCCCTCCTAGTGCCAGCAAGCTTGTCTCTCACTCACCCGGGGAACAGACTGGGATCCAGGCTTTGACCTTGCTACGCAATAACAGCTCTGCCCTGGGAATTCCGCTCCCGCCTTCCGCCTGCTCCCAGCAGCCATCTGCTGCCTGTTAGGGTTAGGGACCCAGCAGAGCTTCGGTCTCAGCCAGACTTTCACCCCCAGTTCTTTTACCCTTACCCTCTATACTCAGCCCTTTACCCCCACTCTGCTGCTGGCGTTGCTCTTGGCAAGACTGCCTGGGGCCGCCACCTTGCCAAGTTCAATGGTAGCTTCTCAGCTCTCATCCTCTTCATCCTGGTGGTGATGCCGGATGTGGCCCATTGACTTCCTCAATCTCAAACACTTTCCTGCACCTATGTTCCCTGAGGGGTCCTCCTTGGGTGTTGCTGCCAGACACCAATGCATCCCCAACCTCTGGGCTCCTGTGCACTTTCTGTCTTTCTCAGAATTGACTCTTGGGCCTTCCCTGTGCCGGGCAAGCTCTCCACCACTGAGGTACATCCCGGCCTCCTTGCTTTGTTTCTGAGACAGTGTCTTGCTACAACAGACCAGGCTGGGCTGCATTTGCTATGTAGTCCAGGCTGGCCTTGAACTTACGACAATCCTCTGGTCTGTCTCCTTCATGCCCCCCTTCTCTCTTTGTCTGCACCCTCCCCTTAGATCAGCGGTTCTCATCCTTTCTACCGCTGCGGCCCTTTAATACAGCTCCTCATGCTGTGGTGACCCCCACCCATAACATCATTTTCATTGCTACTTTATAACTACAATCTTGCTGCTGTTACGAATTGTAATGTAAACATCTGATATTACGACCGCTGTGAAAGGGCAGCTCAACCTCAAGAGGTCGGGACTCACAGGCTGAGAACCATTAGTCATCAGAGCATCACCTTCCTGCTTGCTGGTGAACCCCCCCCCACTTCCTCACCCCCCACCTCCACCCCAAACTCCAGACCCCGCTGCCATCACCTTCTCTGCTTTGGTGTCCATAGAGGCCTTAAAGTCACCATGTCCAAAGTTGAACTCACGCTGTCTGCTCTAGTCGGCCCCCTTCTGATTTGTCCTCACTGACATATCAGTCAAGTGACAGGACTTCAAGTTCCTGGACACCTTCCTGGAGTCCCGTGTTCTTCCATGATGCGTGCCTATGTTCCACTCTCCGGTAGTTCACTCAACTGGGATGCATACCATACCATACCACCTTCTCAGCTGCGCGCACACACACACACACACACACACACACACCCCTCCCGCCTCACACAAGCTCCAACCCAGCCTCCTTCTTGGCTCTGGGCTTCTACTTCAGCTAATGTCACCTAATGCTCATAAAATCCAAATTTTGTGCCATTCCCTACAAAGCCTGATGTGACCTGGCCCATACTCATCTCTGCCCCCAAACTGCCTTACGACTTAGCCTCTGTGGCTCTTTCAGGTCACAAGACTTCCTAGCAGGTCGTGGGGTTTCTTCTGTCATTCAACACAGGCACTGACTGTACCGTGTGAAGCTGCCTGCCTTCTCCCCTACTTCTGCCATCTCGATTTGTCCTTACCCCATCTTGGCTGAGCCCTCTTGGGTTTGGCCCTCCATGAGGAGAGTGTGAGTATATGAAGGCACGTTTGTGCCTGGGTATGCCCATCTGTGCCAATCTCTCTCACCTTGGCTCAAATACCTTCTTCCTGTTCACTCCCTGTATTTTAGTCCAATTTTGTCATTCATTCATTCATTCATTCATTCATTCATTAATCTGTTGCTTTACGCTATACGTCAGCTTGAAATATTTTGCTGTGCTAGGTGGTTTGGTGTATGGTGTAGATAAATATCATACATGAATCTCTTCTACTCTGGGCTCCTCTCAGAGTTATTACTTTGCTTTGGCCTTTTGAGACAATGTCTCATGTAGCTCAGGCTGGTGTTACACTCACTATGTAGCTCAGGATGGCTTTGGACGCCTGCTCTTCCTGCCTCAGCCTTCTAGGCGCTGGGATTGCAGGTGTCGCCACCACTTGGTCAGATTTGGCCCTCATTTCTAGAGCATTCCCTCCCTTCATTCATCTACCCATTCGTCTACCCATCTGTGAGTACACTCATACCCCCACAGGCCAAGCTGTCCACATGTCTGCCCGGCCATGCGTCCACACCTACGCACTGTCTACTTGTCACCGTCTGTCCACTCACTCGTCATCTAACGAGTGCTGAGCTCTTCGTCAAGCAGCGGGGAACAAACGTGCAATGTACCTGGCTCAGAGTGTCCGACTTTCCTCCCCTCCCAGCCACCGCCTCTACAGTCCCTTTCACACAGGGCTCTCTTGTTACTGTTCTTTCTCAACTTTCCTTATGCAACTGGCAGGCTCTCTCTTCCTTTCCACTGGTGCTTGGGCGCCATCACTCGTGCGTTGTCCTTCTGTTTCTTGACCAAATGCACTAGAAGTTGGTTAAACACACGCTCTGTGTCAGGACCTGGCCACTCCCGTGTCCGCATATGCATGCATGAACGTGTGTTGCCTACGGTCCCCTTTCCTCCTTCCTTGTCTCTTTTCACCTGCTTTCATGACGTGGGCCTCACTGCAGGACTCTCCTTCTTGCCACCCCCACCCCCCCATTCTGGGTATCAGCAGTGCTGAGGGCCCAGAGTGGGAAGTTCAAAGCCCATCCCCAGCTGACTTCGGCACCTCAAGCCTCCCTCCCGTTCCCCCCCCAGTATATGACAAGTTCTCTGCAACGCATCACTTCCGCACCATGATGTTTCTTTCCCATTCTCATTAGCGCCGAGTGTCAGTGCCTGCCTGGGTCTATAGCCAGGAGCCCGAGTCATCTCTGAGTTGTCACTCTCCTGCCACCCACAGCCCATCTGTTCCCCTTCCTGGAGAATCTTCCTCAGAAAGCTGCTCGGTCCCCATCCCACTGTCTCCTCAGCCCCAACTCATCCCAAGCCTAGAAAGTCAAACCAGACCACTGCGTCCATCTTCCATCCCTCCATCTTCCCATCCATCTTCCCATCCATCTTCCATCCCTCCATCTTCCCATCCATCTTCCATCCCTCCATCTTCCCATCCATCTTCCATGCCACCATCTTCCCATCCATCTTCCATGCCACCATCTTCCCATCCATCTTCCATCCCTCCATCTTCCCATCCATCTTCCATCCCTCCATCTTCCCATCCATCTTCAATCCCTCCATCTTCCCATCCATCTTCCATCCCTCCATCTTCCCATCCATCTTCCATCCCTCCATCTTCCCATCCATCTTCCATCCTTCCATCTTCCATCCCTTCATCCCTCCATTTTCTCATCGATCTTCCATCCCTCCATCTTCCCATCCATCTTATGTTCCTCCATTCCTCCATCTTCCATCCCTCCATCCCTCCATCTTCCATCCCTCCATCTTCCCATCCATCTTCTATCCCTCCATCCCTTCATCTTCCCATCCATCTTCCATCCCTCCATCCCTCCATCTTCCATCCCTCCATCTTCCATCCCTCCATCCCTCCATCTTCCATCCCTCCATCTTCCCATCCATCTTATGTCCCTCCATTCCTCCATCTTCCATCCCTCCATCCCTCCATCTTCCATCCCTCCATCTTCCCATCCATCTTCCATCCCTCCATCCCTCCATCTTCCCATGCTGCCATCTTCCCTTCTCTCCTTCCACCCATCTATCTCCATCCTTTCCTTCAGATCTCCAGCCACCCGTCCATCAGTTCTGCACTGAGATTTACCAAGCTTCTTCTGAGGACACGGGATTTTAAGTTCCAAGCCACATCTTTCAGGAGTTCAGTGTCCAGGGGAAGACAGTGCAATGTCACGGTGCTTCAAAATGAGGCATCATCCCGTGTGACTGGGAGAGAGGGTGACATTTATTTTCTTGGCCTTTTTTTCCTTTTGTGGTGTGTGTGTGTGTGTGTGTGTGTGTGTGTGTGTGTGTGTGTGTGTGTGCGCGAACAACCTCAGGTTTCACCTTCTTCCTGTCTCCACTTCCTCTGCGTGGGATTTCTAGTCCTTGCTACCATGCCTGCTTGTTTGTTTTGTTTTTAATGTGGGTTCTCAGGACTGAGGCTCAGGGCCTCGTGCTTGCAAACACTTCATCTCCCAGAGCCCTGGGCCATTTTTTTTTGCGGGGGGGGGGGGTTTCTGAGACAGGGTATCTCTGTGTAGCCTTGGCTGTCCTGGACTCACTCTGTAGACCAGGCTGGCCTCGAACTCACAGCAATCCACCTGCCTCTGCCTCCTGAGTGCTGGGGCCATATTTTTAAAAATATCTTTTCCTTTCATGCTGTCTTCTGCACCTACTGTTCATCCTGGGAATTCAGGCCATACAGGAAGCCCCTTGTATATGTCTGAAGCCCCTCCCATTGTACCTACTACCACCCCACATAATGCCCAGTGACATCATAGATTTGCCAAGACAGGATGGGCCAAGAACCCAGCTCCTCCTCTGTCCTCTTGTCTGCCCCTCATTGAACTCCAGCATCTTACCATTCCTCCGGCATCTCTCTCTACTTTAGCCCTTATATCACCCCATCTCCATGGCCAGTACTGTTGCCTGGCTTCTGCTGCCCCGACCCTTCCTCCTGGCTCCTTTAATCTGGCACCTTCCTTACATCTCTCTCACTCATGGCCCCCCACACTGCCCATGCAGAGCCCTCCACCAGCTTTCTGTCTCACCCCACAGGAGTAGCCAGGCACACCTTGGTTTGTATTTTCTTTGCATGTAAGTCCCTCTAAGTCTCACTGATGATGTTTGATTACATGAAGCTCTCTCTGCAAATAACAAAAGCATCACACGTGAGATTAGTTGGTTAGCTATCACCACACCCCATACCACAGCCTCTAGTCTTCTCTTTCCCAAAGGGAAACAATCATATTAGTGATAGAAAATTCACCACACACAGTGATCTGTGTCTGTAAGAGCTAGGGTTCGGTCTCCAGCACCACCAACAAAACAACACAATACAACAACAACCAAACCAAACGAAACCAAAAAACCCTTAACACGCAGAATTACTATAAATCAACTAAAAGCATATCCAATGGGGAAAAGCTGCTTTTCCCCTGAAACCAGCGAGGAGGCGTGGGTGTCTTTCACCACTCTTATTGAATACCACACTGGGCACCTGAGCCCATGCAATAACGCAGGAAAAAGGAAAAAAAAAAAAAGAGCGTAAAAACTGGAAAAGGATGCCAGGTGTGGTGGCACACACCTTTAATCCCACCACTCGGGAGGCAGAGGCAGGCAGGTCACTGTGAGTTCGAGGCCAGCCTGGTCTACAAAGTGAGTCCAGGACAGTCAAGGCTACACAGAGAAACCTTGTCTCAAAAAACAAAACAAAACAACCCCCCCCAAAAACAAAAAACCAAAACCAAAACAAACAAGCAAAAACAAAAACAAAAACAAAAAACAAAAACCCAACTATAAATGGAGACCTAGCACCTCCTTCAGAAAACACAAGATGCAACATTCTCGTCTTGTCAGAACCTCTTGTGGTTTTGTTAATGTTTAGTTTTAAAGATTTATTTTTCTTTTATGTGTCTTTGTGTTTGGCCTGCATGTACCTATGTGAAGCACATGTGTGCCTGGTGCCTGTGGAGGTCAGAGGAGATCTTCAGATGTCCAGGAACTGGCTCTCTGGACAGTTGTGAGATGCCCCTCTGGGTGCTGGGAATCAAACCCAGGTCCTCGGAATGAATAGTAAGCGTTCTTAATGTCTTCGTAGTTCCTTCGCAGTTCCTTATTTTATTAATTAAAAAAAAAAAAAGAATTTGCCTCGGTCTGTATAAACTTTTGGGCTTTTGTTCTCAAAAGCTCTTTATTTTATTTTATTAATTTATTCTTACTACATCTCAATGGTTATCCCATCCCTTGTATCCTCCCATTCCTCCCTCCCTCCCTTCTTCCCCTTACTCCCATCCCCTATGACTGTGACTGAGGGGGACTTCCTGCCCCTTTGTATGCTCATAGGGTATCAAGTCTCTTGGGGCCCTACTTCCCTGGTGGTACCCAAATCTTCTGCTGCATGAAAGCTCAGAGGATATAAGCCTAGGCACCCTTCCTAGGACGGGCATCTAGGTGTGTCTGCATTTTCAACACTGGGCCCTGTCTCTGCCTGGCTCTGTTTCTCAGGTTCCGGGAGCCGCCAAACCCATGTGTTCACCCATCTCTCATTGTCTCTGGGTATTCCTCTTTCCTTTTTTCTCCAAGTCTATATTTTTCCCTCACCGTTCCCCATTCCCCTTGAACCTGGCCTTAGGTGTGTGGGGTGTGTGTGTGTGTGCGCGCATTTGTGAGTGTGCCTGTGTGTAAATTGTGTTTGTGTCTCCATCTGCCTGCCTGGCCTCCCTGAAGGCCCCTCCTTCTCTCTTAATTTTTTTTTTTTTAGTTTACACACACCACTGAGCTTCTCTGCCTCTGTTTTGCTCTCTCACTCAACCCTGTTCTCTTCCACTCTCCTGAGAGGAGTGGCTCAGTTGCTCTCTGAGTCTGGGTCATCCCTGCTTCCTGTATGTGTGTTGGGGAGAGGGTACAGGCATGCGCAGCTGCTGCCCCTCAGCTTCTTTCTCAGGCTTCTAGGGTTGCCTGCCGTTTCCAGGTCTTGCTGGGTGAATGGACACACATTTGCACACGTTGGTCATGACTGGGCTCTGACCCCTGACCTCAGTGACTCTTCCTTTGTCTACCTGTGAGACCCTCTGGAGCACCATGCTTGTGGCCACCTGACAGGCTCTGTCTGTCTGTCCAGCCTTCCGTCGGCTCACATCTCAGGCACCAGCTGCTGGTCCTGGATCTTTCCCTCATACTTTCAGTGGCCTCCTGGTTGAGTCTGTAAAGTCTTCAGCATGGGCACTCTGCTGCTTCTGTACCCCAGACCCTGCTGCTCCCCTCCCAATCCTGCCACCTATGGGCTCCTCCAGGCTGCCACCAACACGCCAACCTGCGCTCCTTCCCACCCCCCTGGGCTCATTTCTTGTTTCCCACCCAGTTCTCATTAGCGAGAAGCGTCACCACCACCTGGGGCTTCACAGCCTCAAGCCCGAGTCATCTCTCTCTGTTCACTCCACCCACCACCCATCTGTCGCACCTTCTTGTCAAGCCCTCCGCTAAGGGGGATCTCAGCAGCCCCCTCCCCACTCTGAGCAATCCTCTCCAGAGCCCAACCACGAGTGTTTTGATATTTGGGCCATCCATTCATCCATCCACCCACCACACCCCCATCATGCATTTCTGACGCATCTACTCATCCAACAAGGTTTCACGGAGCACCCACTGGAGCAACACTTAAGATGGGTCCCAGGGGCCCCCCTGCTGTGTTCTGCAGGAGCTCTGAGTCATGGAGAAAACAGACCAGTTATTGCTGTACCCACAGGGTGGCCGAAGTGACCTTGGTACATGGCCACATGGGAACCTGGGTTTGTGCTTGCGGAGATGCATAGGAGCTGTCTGTCCTGGACATTTCATCAGCCCCTCCACCTTCCTCCTGGCTCTCTGATGTGGATGCTCCAAGCAGGGGCATCTCTCTCTCTCTCTCTCTCTCTCTCTCTCTCTCTCTCTCTCTCCTCTCTCTTTCTTTCTCTCTCTCCCTCCCTCCCTCCCTGACTCCTCCTATTGTTACCCAGTCCCAGAGGGTCATTGCCCCCTCCTCAAGGCACTCAGATGTCCACGGTAGCCTCAGACCCCATGTGTCCATTGCCTCTCCCTGCCTCTGCGTGGCTGTCAGTACAGCCTCATAGACTCAGAGAGGCTGGGCAACCTCCCTTTCCGTCCTCTTCACTCCTCTGCTTTCCCACAGTCTCTCTCTCTTTCCCTTGTCCCTTGGAGTCCTCCAAGCCTCTTTATCCCACTATAGTGCTCTCCTCCTGGGTCCTCCCTACAGGAGAGCATGCTCAGTCCCCTCAGTCCTTGCTCTCATTTGTCCACAAAGGAGGGACGGCTGGCCTTTCTCGCCTTTCCTCTCTGACCCTGTGCCCCTGCCCTAAGGCACGGAGCATCCAGATATGGCTGCTTCTGCCCACTCCTGTACAAAACCAGCAGCCCATTTCCTTTCAGGCTTCCCTGTCTCATAATCCTGCAGACACTGGCTCCTGGATACTGGGTGCTCCTGTCTTCTTCTCTCAGGGCTCTGATTGGACTCCTGCCCCCCATCCCACCCCTCCCCCACCCCGGCCTCTGCTGCCTCCCTTATCTCTTCCCTTATCTCTTCCCTCTCCTTCCAAGGCTTTGCCTAGACCACACCAGAGACAGCCCTGGGAGCAGCACGCAAGCGGACTGACTCCCTTTGGAGTGGCCGCCATGCCTCTGCTGCTCTCAACTCCACACCATGTGCAGGAGTTTTCTCCTCTGCTTTGTCCTCTCAGGGAAACCCCTCTGACGACATGTTGGAGTCAGAGCTACTGAGCACAACAAGCATTTGTCCTGGAAGCAAAACAGGGGGCACAGTGGTGTGTGTGTGGGGGGTCACCTTTCTCCTGCTCAAACCCTAGCCCTCTGAGTGAGACCAACTTCTCTTAGTGTTAAGCTAATGACAGAGGGAGGGGTTGGGGGTGGGGTCCTTGCTCTCTGCTCACTCCAGGCAGTATATTCTCTTTATTGCTTCATGCTGCTTTAAAAAAAAAAATCTTTTAAATCTACCAGGATCAGATCGTGGGCGGGGTTGATCTGCACCCCTGTTCCTACAGACGAGCTGGCCATTACCACTTTGCTCCTGGAACCACAGCTGTCCTGACCCAGGAAGTGAGACCCTTGAACCTGAAACTCCTGGAAGAAGCTGTGCAGGCCATAGAGATGGAATAAAGTGGCCTCAGAGAGTTTGGGACAAGGGGGAATAAATCCAGGAAATACAAACACTTAAAAAAAAAATCCACCAGGACCTGCTGTATTTGTAATAAGATAACACAGAACTCAGCTCTGTAGCTGACCCCGAACCCCAGTCACAACCCGGCAGTGTACAGACATCCCCTCAAAGTGAGGATATTTACAGGGTGCTCAGCAAGCGCTGAGAAGGCACAGGAGCTGGGAGTGTGGAACCCAGAAAAGCTGTGATCAACTTACCAGCAACCAGAAGTTTCCAGAAACACAGGGTTGCTGAGCGAAGAGGAGGCAGCGGCTTGAGCTCCCTTGCCTTGTGTCCTTGGGGTTTCCCTGTCTCTCCAGAGTCTTGTCCAGGCTTCTCCCACCACCCGGACCGCCATTCACGGTCCTTCCCTTGAGAGCCTGCAGTGCCTCACCACCTGCCCCCCAGGACCTCATGCCCCATTCTGGTTTTTCACACTCCTTTATGTGTCACCCTGCCCCACCCCCCATCTTCATCACCCTCAGCCATGTCCCCTCCCCCCTGCTTTGTTGAGGGCCTTTATTGAATTGTGCCTTGTTTGTTCATCATTTCTGATGTATGCTTGTGTGCACATGTGTGTACATTTGTCCGTGTGTGTGTGTGTGTGTGTGTGTGTGTGTGAGAGAGAGAGAGAGAGAGAGAGAGAGAGAGAGAGAGAGAGAGAGAGAGAGAGACAGACAGACAGACAGACAGACAGACAGACAGAGATAGAGACAGAGGCAGAGACAGAGAGATAAAGAGATCTTGCTTTGTTTTCTGAGACAGGCCTGGAGCTGGCTCGATTAGGTCAGCAAGTATCACCCCCTCAACCCTCTACCTCCCCAGTGTTTGGATTATAAGTGAAAGAGCCGTTTGTATGTGATTCTGCATTTTTTCTTTGTGTTATGTGTGGAATCGTGAACAAGATTAGTTCCTACCTTCTCTGTCTTTCCTCGTCTGACTGCTTGTCTATCCATCTGCCATTCACCCATCCATCCATCCATCCATCCATCCATCCATCCATTATCCATCCATCCATCCATCCATCCATTATTCATCCATTATCCATCCATCCATCCATCCATCTTGTATGTGATTCTGCATTTTTTCTTTGTGTATGTGTGGAATCGTGAACAAGATTAGTTCCTACCTTCTCTGTCTTTCCCTCACTCAACTATCCATCTGCTCATCACCCATCCATCCATCCATCCATCCATCCATCCATCCATTCACCATCCATCACATCCATCTATCCATCATCCCATCCATTCCATCCATCATCCAATCCATCCATTCCATCCATCACCATCCACCACCATCCATCCATCCATCCACACCACCATCCACCCACCCCATCCATCCAATCCATCCATTCCATCCATCCATCACCATCCATCTTTTCATCCCATCCACCATCCATCCATCCATCCTTTCCATCCATCCATCCATCACCATCCATTCATCCATCACCCATCCATCATCTCCATCCATCCATCCATCATCCCAACCATTCCATCCATCCATCCATCCATCCATCCATCCATCCATCCATCCATCCATCCATCCATCCATCCATCCACCATCCCCATCCATCCATCCATCTCACCATCCATCCATCCATCCATCCATCCATCCATCCATTATCCATCCATCCATCCATCCATCCATTATCCATCTATCCATCCATCCATCCATCCATTATCCATCCATCCATCCATCCATCCATTATCCATCCATCCATCCATCCTTATCCATCCATCCATCCATCCATCCATTATCCATCCATCCATCCATCCATTATCCATCCATCCATCCATCCATTATCCATCCATCCATCCATCCATCCATTATCCATCTATCCATCCATCCATCCATTATCCATCCATCCATCCTTATCCATCCATCCATCCATCCATCCATTATCCATCCATCCATCCATCCATTATCCATCCATCCATCCATCCATCCATTATCCATCCATCCATCCATCCATCCTTATCCATCCATCCATCCATCCATTATCCATCCATCCATCCATCCATCCTTATCCATCCATCCATCCATCCATCCATCCATTATCCATCCATCCATCCATCCATCCATTATCCATCCATCCATCCATCCATCCATCCATCCATTATCCATCCATCCATCCATCCATCCTTATCCATCCATCCATCCATCCATCCATCCATTATCCATCCATCCATCCATCCATCCATCCTTATCCATCCATCCATCCATCCATTATCCATCCATCCTTATCCATCCATCCATCCTTATCCATCCATCCATCCATCCATCCATCCATCCATCCATTATCCATCCATCCATCCATCCATCCATTATCCATCCATCCATCCTTATCCATCCATCCATCCATCCATCCATCCATCTATCCATCCATCCATCCATCTATCCATCCATCCATCTATCCATCCATCCATCCATCCATCCATCCATCCATCCTTATCCATCCATCCATCCATCCATCCATCCATCCATTATCCATCCATCCATCCATCCATCCATTATCCATCCATCCTTATCCATCCATCCATCCATCCATCCATCCATCCATTATCCATCTATCCATCCATCCATCCATCCATCCATCAATCCATCCATCCATCCATCCTTATCCATCCATCCAAGTCAACAGCTGTGAACTGAGCAGCTACCGTGTGCTTGCTGAGGACAGAGAGCTCAAAGTCCCTATATGCTTTGAGGAACCTGAGTCCACTCACCTCAAGGCTCTCTGGGAAGGCTTTTTGGGGTCACACTTAGGGTGTGCCTTTCTGTGTTCCCCATTTCTCCCCCTTGCACTGCATCCTTCCAGCTTCAGCGTGCCACAGGGATGGCCATCCCCTTCCAGCACCTCGCTACCCAGACTCTTCTTGGATTATGCCACCTACTCAGGAGGCTCCTGTGACAAGATCCCCTCCCTTACCTGCGTGTTGCCTATGCCCGCCTGTGGATCTTGGTGTGGAGTTATCCCCACACGTCCCTGCACTTCCTATGCCTGTCTGGAAGCTTCCTGAAGCATTGTATCAAGCCCTAGGGATGATCAGCTTACAAGGGAGAAAGAGCTACACGGGCCTCCGTTTGGGGATTTTTCAGTCCTTGGTTGATGGCTTCTGTTGTTTTTAGACCTGTGATGGTAACGACCAGGCAGCAGTGTGTGGCAGCGAAAGCCACTGACCTCATGACATGAAAGTGGGAAGTGGCAGGTCCCACATACCTTCCCATTATGTCCCGCCTCTAGTTATACCTGTAACCCGCGACGCAGCAAGCCTTTACCATGAGGTTAAACTGGAGCACACTGGGAGTGCTGCTTCTCCCCGCCACTGCCTTCCTCCCTTGTATGCCTCCTTCTTAAGATTCAGCCAGCCCTTCCTTTCACCGTCATCCTCCCTGCCCTCTTTGTGCTTGTATAGCACTCCTCCCTGGAGAACGCGTAGCATCTTCCTCTGCCCTGGGGTTTTTGAGAGAAGCCAGACTCTTAATCTTCCCCTCCTGACCTATGGTTCCCACCAGACCATTGGCCACAGAGAAGTGGAAGGGATGCTGGGGTGACCCAGGTCTCCCCACCCCACACTTTGGCTACCTCCTCATGATCTGAGTCCACCATGCTCACCCCCCCCACCCCCTGCCGGAAGCTGCCAATAATCTGCCTGCCAATCCAACCAGCCCTTTCCTCTCTTCATTCTCGCCTCCGTTGTTAGGGCCCCCCAACCCCCACCGGTCGCTTGCCTTTGATCCAGGAAAGCCAGCCTTCTGGTTGTCCTTGAGCCTTCCCTCTCAGGGTTCTCTTACCTGCTGTGTCCTTCCCAGCTCCCTGGGGTTGCTCACACTTTGGCTTCCTTCTCACCTAGGACGCGCCATAGTCCTCTTGCCATAGCCCTGGGGATGTTTGCCCTGGGCACTGGAGTTTGTCTTTTTCTGTGAGCCTCTTAGGGTGGTGTCTGCATGTGGGGTCTTAGCACAGGGGTGGCCAAGAGGGACCATGGATGATGGGTGGACAGAGGGACGTGCCTCTTCTGTAAGTCCTCTTCCCCCTCTGCCTACACTCTTTCCAGAGTTAATATTTAATCTCTTGAGTGATACATGGGTGCATCATCTTTGAATAAGAAGTAAAGTCTTCCCTAGGGCTCTGAGTCATTTCTCTCTCTCTTTCCTGTCTTCTGCCCCTCTCAGCTTCTGGTTTCTCTCTGTTCCTTTTAAATGTGGTCATCACTCTCTGTCCCAGTATAGTGGGTGTGGTCATGATGATGGTGGTGGTGATGGTGACAGTGGTAACAGCGGTGGTGTGGGGTGAGTGTGTGTGTGTGTGTGTGTGTGTGTGTGTGTGTGTGTGTGTGTGCGCGCTGGGGGTGTCCTAACAGAAAAGTGAAGGAACATTCAAATTTAGAAACATTTGTAACAAGTTTACAAAGCCCAGGGACTGGAGAGATGGCTCAGTGGTTAAGAGCACTGGCTGCTGTTCTGGAGGACTCAGGCTCAACTCCCTGCCCCCACACAATAGCTAACTCCAGTGCTAGGGGATCCTATGACTTCTTGTGGCCTCTGAGGGCAGCACATGGTGCATAGACAATACCTGCAGACAGAGCACTCATACACAGAAGATTAAAAATAAAACGAAAAACATTAAAAGGCCGGGCATGGAACTCAGGCTTGTTATCTCAGAATGTGGGAGGCAGAGGCAGGTGGATGTCTGTGAGTTTTGGCACAGCCAAGGCTACGTGGTTAGACCCTGTATCAAAACAAACAGCAGAGTCTACAAAGGTCTGTGTTGTAGGATGCGGGAGAAGAGGAGCCCAAGAGGCTCTGTGGAAACACAGAATGGACAGTAATGAGACTGTGGCCACCTCTGCCTTCTGAGGGACGAGGGTAGCAGTGACCAGGACCTGTGGGAGGACAGAGGCTGCCTGGCCAGCCACCTAAGGAGGCGAGGGAACCAATACCCTCATCAGTCTAACTCCTGCTAGGATACCTGTTGGCTAGACTCACATGGAGCGCACTACCCATCCATCCACCCACCACACAGCCAGCAGGAACCGAGGATGCCAACGAAGGCACGCCAAGCCACCTGAGGCCCCTGCTGGACCCCAGCTGGGACTCTGCTTGCCCCATAATGTCAGTTTCACATCTTGCTCCCCCTCTTCTCTTAACTTTCCTGTTGACAGATAGCCCCCCACCCCCCACCCCTCTCTTCCAGTTCCTGACTTCATCTTGCTCAGCGCTGCTCCATCCCTCTCTCCAGAGAAGAGTCATTGAATTTTGCTCAGAGGCTGTGCGTCATTCTTGCTCTGTGCGAACGTGCTGGCTGCCTTTCCCCTGTGTCTCTCCTTTCCTGGAGCTTGTGGAGTGTTGCTCTCAGGCTCTGAGACTGTTTCTGCTTTCACTGATGGCTGGCTCCCACCTCCTTTCTCTCAGAGGAAGTTTTGATTGCCTGCACAGCCTGCAAAGCTGCCACACCAGAGTTTTGGCCTGGAATATAGCCCAGACTGGCCTCAAACCTGTGGTAATCCTCCTGTGCGCACCCCCTGGGTGCTGAGATTAAAAGCATGTGACCACACTGGATTTTTCTTTCATTTTTAAAATCCCATTTAATCTTTACTGTCCGACTTACTTTATTCGTTCATCTTTCCTTTTATTACTCTTCCCCTCCCTCCATATCTCTCCACAGACACATAGCGCCTGTGTATCAGGACTTGTGTCCTTCTTGGCTAGTCTCACCAGGAACGCCTGTAGGTTTCCTCTTTCCTAAAGTATGATATACATGGCCCCACCCTCTCTGCCTCTCTTCTTGCCTGCTCATGTCCACAGTTAGCTCAATGCCAGGGACCTCCTGTCTGTCTCTTCTCCAGCTCCTCTTCCTGGTCTCAAGCCTCACAGACCATGAGCCAGCACTAGGCTGTCTGCTCACTTGCTATGTTTTCCGTGGATGACCTAACCCAGCCTCCTCTGTGTCCAACATGCCCTACAGACAAGATTCCCCAATCTTTTCCCTCAAGCCACAGACCCCACCAGGCTCTCCCCCAACCCCCTGCCTCCACTCTCCCTGCCATCACATTATTTCTGTGTCATCCAGATGTGTCTCTATCCTCAATAGCACTGGGCATTGCTACCACCCAGGTCTCAGCATTTAGGAGCCTGGAGTCACTTCTGACAGTTCTTTCCTCCCAGTTATACATCAGGTCATTCATTTATCCATCTGTCCATCCACCCACTTACCCACCTACACATCCATCCATCCATCATCCATCCATCTATCCATCCACCACCTACCTACACATCCGTCCATCTGTCCATCCACCCACTTACCCACCTATGCATCCATCCATCCATCATCCATCCATCTATCCATCCACCACCTACCTACACATCCGTCCATCTGTCCATCCACCCATTTACCCACCTACACATCCATCCATCCATCATCCATCCATCTATCCATCCATCACCTACCTACACATCCGTCCATCTGTCCATCCACCCACTTACCCACCTATGCATCCATCCATCCATCATCCATCCATCCATCCACCACTTACATACACATCCATCCATCTGTCCATTCATTGATCATCCATCCATGCATCCACTCACCCACCAAACTATATCATCCATTGTCCACACATCTATTCATGCATCTGCTCATGCATCCGTCCATCTGTCCATCCATCCATCCATCCATCCATCCATCACCTACATACACATCCATCCATCTGTCCACCTCCCCATCCTCCCATATCCCCATCCATACCCCCATTTATCCATCCATCCATCCACCGAGCATCTACTCCTTCACCCGTCATCCATCTGTCCACTCATTGATCTGTTCATGCATCCATCCATGCGTCCACTCACCCACCAAACTATCATCTGTTGTTCACACATCTGTTCATTCATCTGCTCATGCATCCCTCCATCCATCATCCATCCACCTGTCCAGCGTCCAGCAGACACTGAACACTTATTGATCATTCCTTGAGGATCTAGATCCGTGACACCTCCTGTACCTGAGTCCCGTGATGTACAGTAAAAGCATAGCATTGACAAACGCAGCTGTCAGCATCACTCTGTGGTGTGTGTGTGTGTGTGTGTGTGTGTGTGTGTGTGTGTGTGTAAGCACATGATGACCCCACATCTCTGAGTTCACTGCAGACATGACTACTGAGGTCCAGGGCATTTGGCCACAACCCAAGCTCCCCACCAGAAGCACAGATTCACCAAGTCTGAGGGGGACTCTGCATCTCTCTTTTCTTCAGCTCCATGCCTGGAAGCAGATAAGCCCTTCGCTTCACCTACCTTCCGCATCTAACCTTTAGCTCATTCTACAGCTATGGCCCCTCTCCTGTCTTTTCCATTCATCACCTTATGCTCCCGACAGTGTGCGTTGCTCTGGCAACAGTTGTCTTTTCCTTCCTCCCTCTCCTGGGCTTTCTCAGCAGGTTGACTTTCTCACCTCTCTCCCACCTGAGGAGACCTTGACCTTTTGTTCTCAACCTCTTCTGTCCTCTCTGCATTACAGAACAGCTGGAGATGGGCACTCCACTGCGGCTGTGTTGGTTGCCCATCCCATCTCTACCTCATCCTCGACATTATCCCTATGACCCATCAGGACCTGTGATGCTGCAGGTGTACCCCTGCCTCTCAGGCTGCCCTTTACCCACCCCTGTGCACTCCTGGGCTCCAGCCTCCCTCTTGGAGCTCTGTGCTGCCCTAGCTGATTTATTAGAGACGGTCCCTGCCTTTGCACTGACCACACTCAGAGTCCCCCTCTCCGACGACAGCAAGTCAGCTGAGCAAGGTCTCTGGGTGTTCGTAGGAAACCTCATGCTGTTCTCAAACACATCTTTGCCACATAGACACTTGGAAACGTGTATTTTGGGGGCGCCTTTTCCACCCTCTGTAGGCTGCTCAAGGGCAGGGCCAGCATCCATGAAATGTTGGGCGCTGCTTGTGATTGGAGGAAAGATGGTGGGGGCAATGTCCAAGATCTGGAGAGCCCTCCTTTCTCTGCCAATGCACATGCCCCGTTTCTCTCCATTTCACTTCTGATTTTAAAAATTAAAAGATGTTTGTTTTGTTTGCTTGTTCGTTTTGAGACAGGCTGGTTTCTGACTTGAGACTTCCCTGTATGCAAAAAAAAAAAAAAAAAAAAAAAAAAAAAAAAAAAAAAAAAAAGAAAGAAAGAAAGAAAGAAAGAAAGAAAAAAGTTTTAAATTATCTATAGAATACAAAAAGAAATTTCATGGCAAGCTGGGCATGGTGGTGCGCGCCTTTAATCCCAGCACTTGTGAGGCTGAGGCAGGCAGATTGCTGTGATCGCTGTGAGCTTGGTCTACAAAGTGAGTCCAAGACAGGCAAGGCTAACACAGAGAAACCCAGTCTCAAAAAAACCAAAAATAATAAATAAATAAATAAATAAATAAATAAATTTCATGACAAATAATTAAAGCATAGCACAGGGCTGATATTTCTTCTCCTCCCCTCCCCCAAAGGATAGTACAGTGACCAATTCCTGTGACCCATTTACACTGCAGTATCTTCTCACTAGGTGATACACAGTACTTTTGTGTGTGTGCGAGCATGTGTGTGTGTGTTTGAGTACAAGTGTGCGTACCCACATTTGCAGAGGACAGAGGATGACAGCGTGTCCTGTTTTATCACTCTCCATCTTGCTCCCTTTAGACAGGGCCTCTCACTGAGCCTGAAGCCTGGCTGGCGTCCAGCAAGCCCCAGTGACCCCTCCTGTCTCAGCACCCAACAGCACACCAGGCTACAGGCACATGTCAGGCTTTTTATGTGTGTGTTAGGGATCCAAAGTCACGCTTCACGGTGGCGCAGCAGGTGCTCTTTTCCATTCTCTCCCAGCCCAGCCAGTGAGGGGGTTTTTTGTTTTTTAATACAGGGTTTCTCTGTGTAGCCTTGACTGTCCTGGACTCGATTTGTAGACCAGGCTGGCCTCGAACTCACAGTGATCCTCCTGCCTCTGCCTCCCGAGTGCTGGGATTAAAGGCCTGTGCCACCACGCCCAACTGGTTTCTTATTTTTTAATCTGGTGATATCTTGGGTCTTTGGAACACTAGTGTGTTACTGGATTTTTTTTTTTTTTGGTTTGTTTGTTTGTTTGTTTTGGTTTTTTGAGACAGGGTTTCACTGTATATAGCTGTGGCAATCCCAGAACTTGCTCTGTAGTCTAAGCTGGCCGTGAACTCACAGAGATCTGTCAGCCTCTGCCTCCGGTTGTTTCTGGTTCGAATTGGCCATGGTGGTACCATTTACATCACAGAAAAGGGAAAAACCTACAAAATGGAGCTTTTCCCCTCCTTCTCCTTCACCAGGGTGGTCTGTCAACCTGCTGCAGACACAGGGCACCCGTTTAAACATCTGCCAGCGCTCTTCCAGAGGAAAGGTGCCCTGGGCTTGCTTTGCTTGCCTGTGCGTGGGCATTGAAAGTCTTTCTGTCTTTCTTTTCCTTTCAGGGCCCAAGAGGTTGTCCCCGAACACCTGTGCTCAGGTCTCTCTGCCTTTTCTTCTAGATTCCAGGGGACCGTCTAGAGATTGTCTCCCATGTTTTTGTCCGTGGGTCTGTCTGAGCATGCACACGCCACCTCCCTTCCTTCCTTCTCTCTTCTCCCTCACATCTGAGAGAACTCTATATGACCCTCAAGGTTGCTCCTGGTGTCTGCTTTGGGTGAATGCGTGGGCACAACTTGACCTCTCTCTTTAGGTGTTTTCTTAGTCTGTTCTCCTTCCCCACCTCCACCCCCAACCCCTTTACATCCTCCATGTGTGCTCGCCTGCCTGCCTCTCTGGAGGGTCCCACTCCCCCTGACCCTGTTTCATTTTCTTTTGTAACTTTATTATTGATGTTCCATTCTCCACACCCCTGCGGCTTCTGCCTTCATCTCACTCGGCCGCGCTGCCTCCTCTCTGCGGAGAACATATTGGATTTGGCTTGGAGTTCGTGCGTCATCCCTGCTCTGTCTGTATGTGTGTCTGTGTGTGTGCGCGCGTGTGTGTCCAACACTTTCCCCTCCAGCTCTTTCTCTTTCTGGAGTTTGTAGAGTTTTGCTGCTTTTCTTGTTTCCCAGCATGCTTGAGTGTGTGTGCGTGCCCCTGCGTGTGAGCTATGTCTCTCAGAGGCAGAAAACTCAGGGCTGGGCCCTGCCACACA
This sequence comes from Acomys minous, assembly GCF_964271855.1. Lineage (NCBI taxonomy): Eukaryota > Metazoa > Chordata > Mammalia > Rodentia > Muridae > Acomys > Acomys minous. Next base: position 77,445,314 of record NC_140485.1, on the reverse strand, counting down.
GTGTCTCAGGAGCACTGGGTCAGGATCTGCCTGTCCCGTCCCCTCCTCTCACACTGTATTTCCTTCTTACACAAACTCACTTCCTGCTGTCTGTGAGGACCCCACAATCTGTTCTTGTCTCCTAAGGCCTCTCCACCCTTTCTCTGGAGTACACCATAGACTCAGGGCTCAAATTCATCTCATGGTCTCTGTACCCCCACAACTCCCTCTCAGTTATCACTAATGCAAGACGTGCCACAACCCAGAACCCTGAAAGGATTGTGACACTTCTGCCTTGCCACCCACCTGCCTTTCTGTGCTTCTCCCTGTGACGGCTGCTGGAGCCCACCCCTCTGCTGTGGTATTCTGTGGTCAACAGACAGACAGCTACCGTTCAGCCAGCCATCAGTCGATGTCTGCGGATCCCCTGGGAATTCTGGGGGGGACAGGAACTCCAAGGCCTCTGACCATGTTCTGGGGGGTTTAGGGACAAGGAAGATCAATTATCACTGTGAGAAGATGAGTGACAGGAACTCCTGAAGTCTCTAAGCCACACTCAGCTCTACTGTGTGTGTGCATGTTCCCACAGATGTGTGTGTGCATGTTCTCACAGATGTGTGTGTGCATGTTCTCACAGATGTGTGCCTGTGTGTGCATGTTCTCACAGATGTGTGCCTGTGTGTGCCTGTTCCCACAGATGTGTGCCTGTGTGTGCCTGTTCCCACAGATGTATGCCTGTGTGTGCCTGTTCTCACAGATGTGTGCCTGTGTGTGCCTGTTCTCACAGATGTGTGCCTGTGTGTGCCTGTTCCCACAGATGTGTGCCTGTGTGTGCCTGTTCCCACAGATGTGTGCCTGTGTGTGCCTGTTCTCACAGATGTGTGCCTGTGTGTGCCTGTTCTCACAGATGTGTGCCTGTTCTCACAGATGTGTGCCTGTGTGTGCATATTCTCACAGATGTGTGCATGTGCATGTTCTCACAAATGTATGCATGTATGTGCATGCTCTCACAGATATGTGGGTGTTCTCACAGGTTTGTGCATATGTGTACATGTTCTCACAGATGTGTGCCTGTGTGTGCATGTTCTCACAGACGTGTGTGTGTATGTTGCATGTTCTCATAGATGTGTGTACATGTTCTCATAGATGTGTGCATGTGTGTGCATGTTCTCACAGATGTGTGCATGTATGTTGCATGTTCTCATAGATGTGTGTACATGCTCTCAGAGATGTGTGCATGTGTGTTGCATGTTCTCACAGGTTTGTGCCTGTGTACATGTTCTCACAGATATGTGCATGTGTGTGCATGTTTTCACAGATGTGTGTGTCTGTGCATGTTCTCACATGTGTATGTGTTTTGCCTGGGTCTACCTCAACCACTTTCTCATCCCTTCTCTTATGTGTCTATCTTCCTGTCAGTGCCTCCCAGGGCTGGCTTCAGTCCTTTCTCCACCCTTCTCTCATGTGCTTCTGGGTCACACTGTTCCCAGTGGGTTCCAGGGGCAGTCTACACAAGTCTGTGCTCACAGGCCCCGGGCCCTTCCCTCAGCTCAAGCTCCAGACCTGTAGAGCCACTCTCCGCTCCAGCCTTCCATTATCCATCTTAGATGTGCCCCTCCCTGCCACATGCCTTAGACTGGTGCAGAGCTTCCCTCCAAACCTCTTGTCCTTTTAAAAAAAATTATGATGATGATGATGATGATGATGATGATGATGATGTATACAGTGCTCTGCCTGCATGTACTCTTGCAAGCCAGAGAGGGCGCCATATCTCATTACAGATGGTTGTGAGCCACCATGTGGTTGCTGGGAATTGAGCTCAGGACCTTTGGAAGAGCAGGTGGCACTCTTAACCACTGAGCCATCTCTCCAGCCCCCAAACCTCTTGTCCTTTCCTGTCCTGTCTGCTTTCCGTGGCCACCATGGCCTCCTCCTCTGCCCATGTTCCTACAGTGTGAAGTGGTCATTGCTCCTCTCCTGCTGTGTCCTTTCTCATCCACAGAAGAGACTAGAGAGAAACCCTGGAGCCTCACCAGTTCTCTTCCAGCCCCAAACTCAAGCCAACCTTAGCCACTGAGCCCAGCCTCCCTAGAGCCCAGCAGGAGATTGAGCAAATCCCACAGAGCCCATTTGCTAGCCGAACCCCACCTACCTTTTGCCTCCTTATCTCCCCTGGCCCATGAGGACCCAGTGGATAGAGGGAATCCATCCTTGCCTGATCCACTGTCTTCTCTGGCTTTTCTCCCATGCTTGGGGTGCCCCTGCTCTGAATCATCTTCCTGTTGGCTTCTGAGGGAAGATTTCCTCCCAGAGAGACAATGATTGCTGCCCTTGTCCTCTGTGGGCACAGCACTGACTCTGCACACCCATGTCCTTGAATACAAACCAGAGGACGAGCGCTTGCTCTATATCCTCTCCTTCCCTATGTTGCCTTCCTTCTCACCCTCACCTGCCCAGCCACTCGCTGGAGTGTAATGGCCAAGCCACAGGCACCTCCCGTCCTGTCACAGCAGCCAGGGCTCCTCCACAGCATCTAGGGACAACACCTTATTCCTAGCACACACAGCACCATGCCACCTGTGTGCTGCCTCTGTCTATGGCTTCACTCCATTCTTACCAGCCTGCCTGCATGTGTGTATGCTTGCTGGCTATCTAAACATTTTATTATTTTATGTGTAGGGGTTGTTTTGCCTGCATGTACGTCTGTGCACCGTATGCATGCCTGGTGCCAATAGAAGCCAGAAGAGGCTGTCAGATCTCTTTAAAGATGGTTGTGAGCCACCACGTGGTTGCTGGGAATCAAGTCTGGGTCTGCTGCAAGAAAAAAAAAATAGCCACTGCTCTTAACCACTGACCCATCTCTCCAGCTCCCACACACCGCTTTCTAACTCCCCCATTTGGGAGCTCACCTCGGCTAGCTTAACCCTTGGTCAGCCAGCTCCCCACTGCACCCCTGGCAAGTTTAAGCTGCCTAATTCTGCTTCATGGCTTTCCAGATGAGCCCAAGCTCCTTCTTGCTTTGAGAGTTCAGTTCTGTTCCTGGCCACAAGAACTTCTTGCCAGAGGTAGTGGTGGGGCCCACGCTGTGTACCACCTCCTGGCCTTTGCACATGCTGGTCTTTGCACTTGGTCCTAGCTCACAGCCTCAGTCTCTGATGATGGAGGATGGTTAGGCCATGGGCACACACACCCCTGACAGCCAGGACCAGGTATGTGTGTGTTTGGCGATCTTCCCACCAGGCCACAATCATCTTCAGGGCAGGGTATGTCTGAGTTGTCTCCAGGTCTTGGCACCTGCAGGGGAGGATGGCAGGACAGAGTGTGGGTAGCTGCTTTCCCCTACTGTCTCTTATTCCCGTTTGCTTCCTTTTTCATTCTCTTCCTTTGAAGAATTAATTGTTAATTATCTCAGCGATGGCGAGAGCATGTTTGACTTAAAAAAAACAGCTTTAAAACATTATAGGAAAGACTAAAGCCTGCTTTGAACTGCCTCCCAAGTGTGGGCTGGGGACTGATCTGCCTGTATGATTCACAGTTATTAGATTGGTGTGAATTGTTCCGGTAGATGAATAGATGGATAAACAATGATTGACAGGTAATAATAGATACAGGGACAGATGGAGAGGTGCACAGATAGATACGAAGGTTATAATAGAAAGGGAAGGAGGAAGGAAGATGGGAGAAAGAAACACAGACAGGCAGACAGACAGGTTTCCCTGTGTCGGTCTGACTGTTGCCTCTGTAGTCTGAACGTAAACCTGGCACGAGAGGTCTTCATTCAGCGATGCCTTGTGAGCACATCCTGGTCAGAACGTAGACCACCTCACTCTTTTGTCATCTTTCACCAGGTGTGTCACGGTTAAGCTGGCCTCCTCCTGTCAGGGAAGATTGGGTCCCCTGCCCTTTTGACAGGGTGACAGCAGTTTCTGTGCATGGCCTCTTCTGTATCTTGCTTGTCTTTGGCCCCCCCTCCCCCAGTGTTTGTCCTTGGGCCAGCATGGTCTGTCTGACTGCCTGGGCCCCCTCCTGCTTCTCTCTCTCTGACATTCCCCACTCCACCGCCCATCCCCCCTGCAGAGCTTGTCGCTGTGCCTTCTCACCACCGTGCGCTTATCGCTATGTCTGCAGGCAGGTGCTATTCATTTTCTTGTTTTAATTGTCGTCTACTTGAGACTTGATAGCCCTATGCCCCGCCCCCCCCCCCCCCACTCATCCTGACATCCATCAGTCTGCCCACCTCAGAACCTGAGCATCTTCTGGAACCCAGATCTGGAGCAGTATGCATATGTGGGTCTGTGTATGTCTCTTTGGCTTGGATGGGAAGTGGTTCTTGAAAGGCTCTTTTTGGTTTTCTGAGACAGGGTTTCTCTGTGTAGCCCTGGCTGTCCTGGCTTTGCTTTGTAGACCAGGCTGGCCTCAAGCTCACAGCGATCCGCCTGCCTCTGCCTCCCAAGTGCTGGGATTAAAGGCGTGCGCCACCACGCCCAGTTGGAGAGGCTCATGTTTTAATACTTATCTCCATTTGGCAGATTCAGTCACCGAGAGGTGACTGGATGATGAAGGCTTGGGCTTTACTAGCGGGTTGATCAGTAGATGGATTCAAACATTCGGTAGTGTTACTGGGATGTGAGAAACTGGGAGGTGGGGCAAGTTTGAGGCACGGAGGTCGCTCAGGGGGGCGTGTCTTTGGCAGGTACCTTGTTCCTGGCCTCCTCCTGTTCTCTCAGCTTCCTGGCTGTCAAGGGGTGAGAAGCTCTGTGGTCCCCATGGTAGCTGGCCATGCATGGAGTCCCCGGAAGCCGAGAACAAATAAAGCTTAAGTTGTTTAAATTATTCCTCATGGATGAAAAAATGAACACAGACCCACACCAGTGCCTGCCGGAGTGTGTCTATCCACGAGCTTCTTCCCTCTTTGTCTTACTCAGCTGCATGCTGTACTGCTCCCTCAAGGAGCCTACTCAACTTTTTGTTTGTGCATCACTCCAGCTGTGGGTGCACATATGTGTACATACATGTATACATACAGGGGTTTGTGTGAGTGTGTGTAGAAGGCATGTTTGAGCATGTGTGTGTGTGTGCGCACACGCGTGTCGCACGTGTTCATGCATGTGTATTTACAGGATTTGTACATGCATGTATACCTGCAGCCTCATCTCTCTCTAAAGCACGGTTTGACATGGCTCCCACTCTGCCATTGTCATGGACACCTCGCCTTTTGGCCTATCCCTCCAGCTGCCCAAAGTGAGTCTAGTTTATCTGGAGAGGCTCGGTCCCTCCTCTCCTACCCTCCACACTCCTGCAATGACCTCATCCTGCACTCCTCTGGGGGCTGAAGCCTCCCTTCCCTGCCTGCCCCCTCCCTGCTCCCCCCTCCCACCCCTCAATCCCTCCCCCGCAACTCCCGGCCCAGGCATGATCCCTCCACAGGTTCCTCACGCGCAGTGGGTCATCTTCACACGCTGAAATGCATTTCTCATTAGTCCTGCCTGAGGTCCCAGCGGGAAGCCTGAGGCATCTCTGCCTCTTCCTGCTCCTGCCTCCCACAGCCCATCTGGCCTCCTCTCCTTCTATGCCCCCCCCCCACAAGACCGTTCAGCCCCTGCTCCTGGAAGGCCCCATCTTGGGTTCCTCCTCAGTCCTTAGCATCTGTGCTTGCCTTCTCTTTATCCTCCAGATCCACCATGACTTCCTGGCAGCCCCAGGCCTTAGGCAGTCGTCTCCCTGATCCCATCCCGAAGCCTGGTCCCTTCCTCCTGGCTGAGTTTCTTCACACCCAGGCCTCCTGGGCAGACAGACCCCTGGGACTGATAGCCGGTGCTCAGGACACACCCCTAACAGCATCCAGTAAAGGATGCTAGCAGAGCCAAACCACAGCCTTGGCTTGACTTTGCCTCTGTTTGGAAAGATGCTTTAAGTGCACAGAGATGTACTTATAACAACCATTTTACAGTCTTGTCCCCGTTTGTTTGTTTTTACATATTTTTTCTTTTTTAACTTTTCTTATGGTTCTGGGTTACTTTTTGGTTTTGTTGATTGTTTGTTGGTTTCCTGGCCTGTCCAGGAATCTTTGGTCGGATTTAAGACACTACTGACATCTGGAGTGTCCTGGTCACTAAATGCTGGCAAGAAAGTAAACTCCTTGTTAATTGCTTTACTCATGTTGAGCCTCATGAATAAACTGTGTTAGGATAGATCCCCCACTAGCCTTCATTCACGAGTCAGTTTGTTTTTGCAATAGGGCTGGGATAAGTGCCCTGGATGACCATCAGGGGCTAGGCTGAGGGCATTGAACCCAGTCTCTCTGTGTGAATACTGAGAAGTGCTCAGGCTAAAACGCCCCAGTCCATGTGCTTAGTGGATGGAACTTCCAGCTAAGTAATTCCCTTAAAAAAGAGCTGGGTATCATGGCACAAGCCTTAATTCCCTGGCACTCAGGAGGCAGAGAGAGGGGGCTTTCTGAGTTTCAGGCCAGCCGAGACTACATAGTGAGACTTTACTTCAGAAGAGCAAATATCATCAACAACAATGATAGTAAAGAACCCAGCCTCAGGGCTGGAGAGATGGCTCAGAGGTTGGGAGCACTGGCTGCTTTCCCAAAGGTTCTGAGTTCAATTCCCAGCAACCACATGGTGGCTCACAACCATCTGTAATGAGATCTGGTGCCCTCTTCTGGCGGGCAGGCACACATGCAGGCAGAGCATTGTATACATAATAAATAAATCTTTTTTTTTGTTGTTGTTGTTGTTTGTTTTTCGAGACACGGTTTCTCTGTGTAGCCTTGGCTGTCCTGGACTTGCTTTGTAGACCAGGCTGGACTCGAATTCACAGTGATCTGCCTGCCTCTGCCTCCTGAGTGCTGGGATAAAAGGCTTGCGTCACCACTGCCAGGCTTAAATAAATAAGTCTTAAAAAACAAAAAACCAACCAACCAACCAACCAACCAACCAACAAACAAACAAAAAAAACCCAGCCTCAGGAATTTTGTTAGCTACACAAAGATCCTCTGGATTTCCTTTCTCTCCAACAACTTTTCCTTTTTGGTGCTGGCCAGAAAGCCTACTTCTTGGACACACCAGTCAAGTGTTCTGGCGCTGAACTACTTCCCAGGCAAAAGCTGAGTGGTCATCATCGCGTGCGTGTCTCCAAGAGAAGCTTAGCGCTTCGGAGCCATCCGGGCCTGGCTTCTCCGTGTTTGACAGCTATTCCTTAGTTTATCTCTTTCGTGTCCCATTTCCCTACAAACACCAGAAATAAAGCAGATGGCACCGTCAACATTCTGCCTGGAAACCTCGTAACTAGATCACCCGGCTCATTAGGCGCCTTTCTGTTCATGTTACTGTGAGTGGGTGTTACAAACTCTGCCACTGCCTCCAAGGGTCCCATTGGCCCCACTTTCAGTGAGATTCTCCTCTTAACGCCCTCACCACTGGGCCCCCAAAAGCAGTGTCCATTGACATTTTTCCTTAGGACTCTTCAGCTTGCTCTCTCTCTCCTCAGTCTTTCTCCCCTTGGCTCTGTGGTCCCAAGGCCATTCTCAAACCTTAGGTTTTCATTTACTGTAGCTGTCCACTTCCAAATACCAAAATATCATTTATCTGCCGCTGTTCCTTTCCCAGAAATTTTCTTCACTGGGCTCCTAAGTGTCCTCAGGGCACGGGAGCTGGCTCCCTCCCCACAGAAGTAATGATCCCCAAATTCCATGCTATCAATCCTGCTTTGTCCTGTTGTTAGGAGCAAGTCCTGGAGTTCTGGCCACGTTGGTTTTTTGTTTTTTGTTGTTGTTGTTTTCCCTTCAAGAAGGAGGAATAGCAAAGGATTTGCAGACATAGTTTAAAAACACCACACTTGCTGTTCAAGGCCCCATGTGACCTACATCACTCACACATCACCTCTCAACCTCAGGTCCCCTCTGATGTTTCCCTGAGAGATCTTGGGGAGCAGGTCGGGTCCAACTGAACTGAGACCAGTTCTGGGGTTCCAGGAAGTAGGCTCTGTGTATTTGCTGCTGGAGATGTGGGGAAGGACCATCGTTCATCATGGTGTGTGGCTGCACAAGGTCCCAGGGCCATAGGACTGTCCTGTCCTGGTGTATTGCAACACTCAGGCCCTGGCTTCCTTTCCCAGGGGCTCAGTTTCTGTATCTGCCAATCACAGGAAGCTGGGTTGCCAGGCCGACCAAACAAGATGGCGGCGGGATGGAAGCCGAAGGCCATCCAGGTTTAGCTGGAGGGTGCCAATCACATCGCCACGCTGATTGATTGGAGCCAGCACTGATTAATTTTCTCCTACCTCAGCTGGGTCTTAAGTGCCGTTCAACTGCCCCCTTCACTGGTCTGGGAGCTTCTCGCCTTCCCACTACCACAGCTGTTCTCCTCAAGCCCCTGCGGGAAAACAGTTCCTCCCTCTCAGGCCTCTGTAATCAGGGGCCAGCACTTTTCTGTGTCCAAGGCCAGCTGTCTCCTGTCTCTCTCCTCCTAGGCCTCACATCCTTTCGATTCCCTCTGATTTATCTTTCTCCCACTCGTAGCAATATTTAGCTGCGTCCAGCCACGGCCTCTGTCCTCCTGGGCAAGCTTCTTTAGGAAGATCTCACTGGCTCACCCTCCTGTTACAGCCTCCGCTGTCCCCGAGACCTTCCTAAACTGCCACCAGGGTCCCAAGCTCTCCCACTCAACTTCTTCTTGAGAACTTTCAACATGGGCCACAGGGAAGATGGGACAACTGTTGAGGACCCCAGACAGGATTTAGCTGGCCTTCCTGGGACCCCCCACCAGGTTCTTCCTGGATCCGGAGATAAAGTTACCGGTGAGGCCTAATTACTTTACTCTGGCAGCTCAGCCCAACACTGAAGTATTGTTTCCTTTTAATCCGTCCACTCAGCCTGGGTCTTGTCACTGTCAGTGTGGGGTCTCCTGCCGGATTCAGTAACCTCCCCCCCCCACACCCCCGCCCCTCAGCCCAGGTTTGTCAGAGGCCTGGCTTTACACACTTGACAGCCGTTTCTAAGTCACCCTGAGCTCCCGGGACATTTGAAACCCCCCTGGAGCCGTCAGCAAGAGTTCCTGTGTCTGCTTTTTTTTTTTTTTGGTGACCTCTGCATTTTGTGACCTCTGCCTTTTCCCAGGGCCACTCTTCCTGATTTCTTACCCGGCTCTGGCCAACCCTTCCCCCTCTTTACCCTCACTGGGCCCTCTTCCCTCAGGCTGCAGGCCCTCGTGGCTTGGATAAATCGATGACACTCAAATTCTTGTCACAGAGTCTGCTGCTGAGGCCCTGGCCTAGGTCAGTGGGGGTGCTCAACTACGGTGAGTGGCTTAGGAGCACTCTGACTCCTGCCTAGACCCTGGTACTCACTGTGTCCTTGAGCCGTGACCCTGGCGGGTGCACCAGGCTCTCCCCATACCCAAAAGTCTAGGTTTGCCCGCGGTGGTCCAACTCCCTTTGCTGGATAGCTTTCTGTCACCTTTGCAGACGCTAGAGTCATCTGAGAGGAGGTACCCCCACTGAGAAAACGCTGCTGTAGGGCTGTAGACAAGTGATTCCTGTGGCAGGGCGGGGACACCCCTGGGTCCTGGGTGCTTAAGAGAGCAGGCTGAGCAAGCCAGTGAGCGGTGAACCTCCATGGGCTCTGCATCAGCTCCTGCCTCCGGTTCCTGCTCTATCTGAGTTCCTGTCCTGACTTCCTTCAATGACAAACAGTGGATGTGAAAGTGTAAGCCAGATAAACCCTTTCCTCCCCACGTTGCTTTAGTCATGGTGTTTCATCACGCCACTAGGAACCCTAAAACATGTGTGCCCCCCAGTCCTGGAACACACCCACTCATTCCCTCACTCAACACCCTCCCAGGCGAACTGACAGCAGTCATATGAACTTCCATATTCTCAACCAGCACCGCTAAAACACGCAGCACTGCCACGCCCAAGCCTGATGCCATGCAGTGCTACCAGGGCAAGAAGGAACAAGGGGGAACAAGTGCTCACGATCAGACGCAAAGTGGTCCAGCCTTTAAACGCTGCTTGGCACACTAGATGTAGTCACCCAAACCTGTAATCCTACCTGCTCTGGAGGCTGATGAAGGAAGAAGGTTACAGGTTCAAGGCTTGCCCAGGAAACTTAGCAAGACCTTAATAAAAATGGGTTGGGGGGGTGGGAATTAGGGTTTGGGATGTGGCATCCTAATATAGTGCTGCCTAACATCTATAAACCCTGTTGATTCAGTCCCCAATACTGCAAGTCAAACCACACTCTCTGGTGAGCGTGTGCCTTTTTTTTTTCCTTTTGCCCTCTGGTTTAAAAAAATTGTTATATTATTATTATTAATTATTGTTTTCTTCTTGGTTTTTCGAGACAGGGTTTCTCTGTGTAGCCCTGGCTGTCCTGGAACTCGCTCTGTAGACCAAGGTGTCCTCGAACTCAGAGATCTGCCTGGCTCTGACTCCTGAGTGCTATGATTAAAGGTGTGCTCCACTAACGCCTGCCTGTCCAGTATGCGCTCTTAGCCACTGAACCAGCCCCCTCCCCCTGCCTCTTTTTGAGTCAGAGACTTGCTAACTGTCCTGAGCTGATGCTGGGACTCTGACCTTCCGGTTTAGTCTCTGGAGTGCTGGGATTACAGACTCAAGCCACCATGCCTTGCTTAAAAAATGTATTTAGTTAGTTAGACCTTGCTAGGCAGGCTGAAATTCTGTTCAGGGTTTGTTTTGCTGTTTTTTGTTTGTTGCAGTTCTGGGGGAACCCAGGGCCAGGGCTGTTCTACTACTGACCCAAACCCTTAGCTCTGTGTTTATATCCACGTTCTGTAGGGCTGTGCAGTTACACATCTTTCTTAAAAAACTGCACAGCCAAAGGATGAAGGTCACAGTATGTAAATTATACCCCAACAAAACCAAATTCAAAAACAACAGCCTCTCTGTAGAGTGCAAATTGCTACAGGAGCTTCGCTAATGTCAACAGAAGCAGACAATGTTCCTTCTCCCTGGAACAGCAACTCCATCTTGACAACACGCCAAACAGAACCAGATGCACGGGGTCCCCAGTGATGGATGCATTCGGGATGCCCACAGCACCTTCCCCTGACACAGCAAAGCTCTGACCACCTCCACATTCGCCGACAGAGGATGGGTAGATAAATAGGTCCGTTGGTGTATTCACATGAAGGGATCCTACATAGAACGAGAAAGAATAGGGCCTGGGCCTATGGCTCAGCCAATAAAATGCTCGCTGCACAAGCATGAGGTCACGGGTTCAATCCCCAGCACCCATGAAAATAGTGTGCTGTGGTGGCATGCACTTGCAATCTCAGCACTGGGGAAGTAGAAGATGGCTCCGGAGGAGTACCTGACGTTGACCTCTGTCCAGGGTGTGTACCCACCCCAGGAAAACACACACACACACACACACACACACACACTACTACTACTACTACTACTACATGCAGCTGAATCTCACAGACATACAACACACATTTTGTGAAAGAAGCCACCGTCTTAGTCTATTCACATGAAGTTTACAAACAAGCAAAGCCATCCAAATGATAGACATCTCCTCCTGGGAGGAGGCCACTGAGCAGGAGGGGGTGCAGTGGAACCTTCTAGAGGGCTGAAACTGGTCTATGACTTAATGTAGTATGCAAGCATCATTAAAGATTCAGTGAGCCACATTGGCCAGATGTGCCCAGGGCACGGCTTGTTCCTCAGGTGTTTACCCGATCAAGTACATCCAGCCCTTGTCAATATGTTGACCACCACAGGTGGCCAGGGGTGGGCGAAGAGGAGGAATAACATGGCCCCCAGCAGGAGGGTGCCTATGAGGCCACCCTCATCCATAGATGGAAAGCACTAAGCCCCTGGAAGAACACCGGGATCAGGTTCCCGTGAAAGAGGGCTGCTTTAATTAAGTCTGGCTCAACTTAACCCCTGTGATTATCTCATGATAATCCCTGTATCTGTCCCCTTAGCTCCATCTGCTCTCCGACCGTCACATCCTTAATTGCTTTATGTCCTAGCCTGGTGCGTCTCGGAACACACACATGCCCACCTCTCCTGCTCCACAAGGACCAGTGTCCGTCGGCTCCATCTCCCTCCTCTCTCCCTCTACCCTTTTCTTGAATGGTTTTCCATCCAGTGGTACCCACTCCACTCGCATCAGCTGCTGTCATATGACGCCCCCCACCCCAAGCCTCGCAAAGGCCACACTCAAGAGTGTCATTCCTTCCTGACTCCCCACCTTACTTGGCAGCCCACGGCCTGCAGTGACCTTGCGCACCGTCTAGAAACAGCCTCCACTGGGTGCAGCACAACTCAGGACCCAGCTCCTTACCCACCAGGCCCCTGAATTATGTCTTCAGGGATGCCCTACACTCTCACATGTCTTTCACTGTATTCCATGATGACTGTACACAGAGCAATGGCGCCCTAGGGGGGAACCAAGGCACCCACAATAGGTAGAAAAGGTGGCCGTGCCTGACTATACCAGTTTAGTGGAGAGACTGTGGTCCAGAGCAGGGCAGCCATCTACCTGCCTGGAGCTATAGACAGAGGAAAGAAACAGTTTGGTGGGGGGCACAGAGAAGCCCCTGCCTGAGTTCCCTCAACCCTTACAGCTCCCTCCCCGCCCCCAGACTCCAACACCTGCTTCCACAGAGTGGGATGCTACTGAGATCAAAGGGCAAACTCATGTATGTCATAAAAGGGGGATTTTCAGAGATCCTGAGGAGAGTGTTGCCCTGTGTGCTCTCTGGGATCCCTCTCTAGCATAGGCTTCTCTCCCTCAGCCTCCCCAACTCTTCCCCCAGCTTTAGACGGTCCGGTAATGTCGCGGTTGCACTTCAGTTGGTTTACAGTAATTAAGAAAGATTAAACCACATCCACTTTATGTCAGAGAGTGTTTATCTGAAGCTGCCAGGCTTCGTGTACCTCGCCAGGTGCTGAGGCCCTTCAGAAGGGAAAGATGGTTCCAGCTGTGGAGTGAGGCAAAGTGCTGTGGACGCCAGTTGCTGTTGGGTCCCAGAGGACGTCCAGCTCATGTTCCTGGGCAGAGGGAAAATGATTCAATTTTTTTTTTTTTTTTTTTTTTTTTTTTTTTTTTTTGCCATTCAATGAAACACATGTTCTCATCCAAAACCCATTTCCCACTGCTGCACTTAAGTCGGCTCCCCGAGCCCACTGGTGTCTCTGCCACCGCCTCCCTCCTGATGCCACCGGTCCCTGAAGTGTCAGTGAATTTATTTTCTGGTCCCAGCTTCCAGATTTCTACAGTGTGAGACTTATTTTCTGTGCTGGCTACTGCCTCTGTGAAGAGGACCCAAGGGAAAGGGCAGGAGTCAGGCTTTTCACTAGGCATTTGTTTTGAATTTTTGAACTATGTAAATCTTATTGTCTTAAAATATTAGTTTTTAAGAGTTTCTGCTTTAAAATGCCTATCTGGCCAGGGTGGCAGCACACACCTTTAATCTTAGCACTTGGAAGGCAGAGGAAGAACTAACCTCTGGGTTTGAAGCTAGCCTGGTCTATATGGTGAGTTCTAGGCTAGTCAGGGCTACATGGTGAGACCATGTCTCAAGAACCCAAACTGCACCAGCAGCAACAATAACAACAATAACAACAACGAAAACCAAACTTATCTGGAGCCTGGTGTCTTGGTACTTGTGATCCCTGCACTCCAGTGGCAGAAGTAAGAAAGTAGTGAATTAAAGACCAGCCTTGGGCCAGGCGTGGTGGGGCACGCCTTTAGTCCCAGCGCTCGGGAGGCAGAGGCAGGCAGATCGCTGTGAGTTCGAGGCCAGCCTGGTCTACAAAGTGAGTCTAGGACAGCCAAGGCTACACAGAGAAACCTTGTCTTGGGGAAGAAAGAAAAGGCCAGCAAGAGTCTATTTCCCCACTTAGGTTCTCTTATCCCTCTCTTGCCTGCTCAGCCAGAGCCTAGTTTGTCTCCTTTGGGCAAGGTTCCTTAGTGCCCTGAGGCTGCTCTGGAGAAGATCCCCAAAGACCTTCTTGGGCGTGGGCCACTGTTACTTGGCCTTCTGGGTGCTCCTCTGTTCCCTGAGCCGGAGGGACCTCCTGCCCACATCTGTTTTGGGGCCTCCTCTTTCCCTCTCTCCCAGGCACTGGAATCTTGCCCTGTGTGTCAGCATCTCTAGTGCTGCAGCTCCCTGGTTGACCCTCTGACCTCCAGTGTTTGGGCCACATCAGTGTCCAGGCTGCCTGGGGTCCGCACTTAGGACCGAGCTTCAGAGTCCAGATCCACAGAGCGTGGAGGTGCACACCTGTAAACCCAACCCATCCTCAGGGAGGATCTCTGCGAGTTCGAGGCCAGCCTGGTCTACAATGAGAGGGCCAGGACAGCCAGGGCTACACAGAAAGACCTTGTCTCGGAAAAACCAAAAGTACCAACAAAGCAAAGCAAAACAAAAACAGAGTCCAGATCCATCCTGTCCCTAGGGCATCCTGCTTGTTTGTCCCAGGCATGCTACACCAGGTGTCTGCATTGCCTGGCTCAGGTTTGTTCTATGTCACCCTCTGGATACGGGACAGTTTCTCCTGTACCTGTTTATGTCAGATGAGACACTCTCATGAATAGTTACATGTAAATGAACTGAGGGCTGGGGTCTGTAAGGCTCAGTTGATAAACAGCTTGGGCAACATACATCAGTCTCAGTGTTCTGTTCCCGACACTGCATAACAGGCAGGCGTGGTGGCCCAGGCCTGTAATCCCAATGTTCCAGGAAAACAAGGCAGGAGGGTAAGGACTTTAAGGTCACCTGTGGCTACACGGTGAGTTCAATGTCACCGTGAGACAACATGTCTTAGTTATGTTTTTGTCTTGTTTTTTGTTGTTGTTGTAAGCCAAGCTCTGAGGACAGCATCCAGCACATTGCATATTTACATAGAGGTGATGTCTGTGAGACACAAATGGCCCAGTCTTCCTCTTGCAAGCTCTGTCCTATTGCATCATCTCCAATGCCCCCCCCCCCACCAGTGCCATCCAGTCCATTTGGAGTGCAAGAGGCCAGGGGTCTTGCCCGAAACTGCCCTTTTCAATGCATGCCCCATCACTAATTCTGGCATCCTCTGCCTCTGGATGGTCTTTGGCATCTCCACATCCCGCCTGGCCTGTGGCCTGTGAACTTCCTCTCCCTGCACTCATCAGTGTTCCACTAATTGCCAGATCAGAAGAAGAAGAAGAAGAAGGAGAAGGAGAAGGAGAAGGAGAAGGAGAAGAAGAAATATTCAGCCTTCATCGGTTTGGATTTTCTGCTACATTTGGTCCTGCCGATCCCATTCTCCTAGCAGGGTCTCACTAGCTCGGTTTCCATGGCAACCTGGTCTGCCCGATCTGCTCACGTGCCATGTGGTGCTGACATTTCTTTCTCTCCAATGCTGTTGCAGGTGATTTGGGCTCCTCCAGCCTCTGAAATGCTGTTGCCTCTTCACTTGCCTGAGTTTGGCCAGATTTACAATGAGCACCCCCCAACCCTGTCTTCCCGTTGAGGCACACTGAGAGCCGAGCTATTAGAACTGTCCCCACTAGTCAGTTGTCCCGGGTGTCCACTGGCCTCTCCAAGTCAGCTTTGGTTCATATCCCTTCCTCAAGTTCTAGGGAGAGCTCCATAAAACGTAAGTCAGAGTTTGGGGGGTGAACTCAGTGTGCTTGCCTACCATACAGGAAGTCCCGCCTTTCAGCCCCAGCACTGCGTGACCTGGGCATGATAGTACTCACCTGTACCAGCTTGGGAGGTCGAGGCAAGAAGCCTAGAAGGTCAGAAGCTCAAAGCCATTTCTGGCTTCATAGTAAATTTGAAGCCAGCCTGAGCCACATAAGACCCTGAATAAAACAAAAGCAAAAGCAACTTACAACTCCCTCTGTGGCCCTTGTCAACTCAAAAGTCTTCCCTGCCTTGGCGTTGCCTATGAGGCTAGACTCAAGTTCTTTAGCCATCAGGGGCCTGCTTCCCACTGGTGCTTTCAGCTGTCCATCCTGCTGTGCCCCCATCTCATCCCAAACTCCAGGGACACCTGACGGCTCCTGAGCACCCGACCACTCAGTTCCTGCCAGCTGAGCCTTTGTCTCCTCAGACAGAGAGCCCTTCTGGTCATTGTCCCCAGCCCCACCCAACCCCACCCCTGCTCCCCTCATCTGTTTCTTGAGATATCAACTCAAGTAGCAGCTCCTCCAGGAAATCTCTTCCTGACAGCTCATCCCCCAGTTTGAGTCCCCCAGAACGAGGTGACACTCCCCACCTTTGTTCTTGGCACACTCTAAGTGGCAGAATCCTTTGTCCCCAGAACAGTTCTGATGGCAGGCAACTGGCACCAAGTCAGAAAGAGCTTTGAAACAAAGAGGAATTCTTTGGCTCAAGGAGAGCAGGGTTCTTTTGGGCTTCTGGGAAACTGAATAGAGAGATGAGAGACGGGAGAGAACCCTGGATACTCAGCCACGGCAACATAAAAACCCACCTTATATGTGTGCTGAGGTCTAATTTACATGCAAATAAACCAACAGGCGAAATGTCCTGCCCGATGGATTTTGACGCCTGTATACACTTAGCACAAGCCAAGGAGAGCGGACACACTTACCAAGCCCTGGGATCGCTGAAGTCCTTTGTGGCTCCTTATACGTTTCATACCCTCCGTCCCCTAGGCAACTTCTGATCCCGACACTGCACACCAACCCACCAACCGCCGTTTCCAGAGTGCTACGCAAGGACCCGTAGCCCATTTGCTACTGTTTTGTCCAGCTCCTTTTCTCAGTGTAACTAATTGTTTGAGGTTGCCCGTATTGTGTGAATAGCTTGCCCATTCATTGATGGCTGGCAGTCCATTGTGAGCGTACCATGGATTGCTTATCCGTTCTCTCAGGGAGGGATGTGTGGTAAGTTTCCAGTTTGGGGCTTGTTGTTGTTGTTGTTGTTGTTCATAAAGCAAGTTTATTTCTGCAGAGGAGGTGTCTTATGTTTACGTCCAGGGTCCAGGGAAGAAGTGGAAGGGAGCTCCCCCTCTCAGAACTGGGTCCCCGAGTCCTCAGCAGCAGTATGTTGTGTTTTCAACCATCTTTGCTGGGGACCAAAGATGTTGAGGGTCATGGAGAGTCACACTAGTCACCAGTTGTTGAAAGTTATCCAGGTTCCAAGGCGGACATGTCAGACTTTCAGGGCCAAGAGACCCGCTGTTAGACCGTGCAGCCGCTTTGCCTCGCACATGGGCCTGCAAGCTCCAGAAGTTCCACAATCAGACTCTGATCGGTCACGGGATGGCAGAAAACTTCTTGGTTATCTGGGACTGGTCGGAGGTCACTCACATCAATGGCCCCAGGGAGGAGGATGGCGGAGAAGGCGCCTCCGAACAGTGGACAGTTTCTGGTAGGCTCCATAGATCTAGGACTTGAGTCTGGACATTAGCGAGGTTTTAAAGAAACCTACATGGGCCTCTGAGGCATCACCTGCCCCCGGGTTCCTGGAGCAGCCACCACCTCCTCCTGGCCTACTAGGATCTCCAGTTTGGGGCTTTTTTTTTTTTTTTTACAAATAAAACTCTGAATGGTCGTGTAGCGGTCTTTGTAAGGGCACATGCTTTCAGGTCTCAGATTAACTTCAGATTGGCTGGGTCTCCCCTTAAATGTGATCTGAAGCTGACAAAACCTCTTTTCCAAAGTGGTTGTGCCATTTCACACTCCTATCCTGCAAATTATGAGCATCCCGGTTGCCCCGCATCCCCACTCATGCTTGGCATGGCCAGTGTTTTTAATTTCAGGCACTCTGATAGGTGCATCATGGCGGTGGTGGTGGTGGTGGGGTCTTTTCCTTTCTCTGTGTGCGTGTTAGTATTTGTGTGCAGACAAGTGTGTGTGGAGGCCAGGCGAGGCCGTCAGGTGCCCTGTGTTCCATCTTGTTACTTGACAAAGGATCTCTCACCGATCCTGGAGTTAGGCTGGTGGCCAGGTAAGCCCGCAGCAAGCCTCCTGCTTCTGTCCCTGTGGTGCCATGTCTGTAAGAATGCGTGCCCAGTTTAACAGAGGTGCTGAGGATCCTCTGTTTGAGCAAGAAACCAGGAGCTCTTACCCGCTGAGCCATCTTTATAGCCCACCCTCTGTGTGTGGGTTGGTTTGGTTTTTGGTTTTTTTTCCAGTTCTCCAAGACAGGGTTTCTCTATGTAGTCTTGTCTTGTCTCTTCTGGGCTCGCTTTGTAGGCCAGGCTGGCCTCGAACTCACAGAGATCTGCCTGCCTCTGCCTCCTGAGTGCTGGGATGACAGGCGTGCGCCACCACGTCACCCTGCTGCCTCCTGTGGTTTGAACTTGGGTTTCTCCACAGACAATGATGTTAAGGATGGTGTGTTTGTTTCCCATCTGTTTATCTTCAGGGAAGTGTCCAAATCTCTTGCTTATTTTTAATTGGCTACTTTTTTTATTTTGAGTTTTGAGGCTTCATTAGATGCATCATTTGCAAATATTTCCTCCCAGTCTGTGGTTAGTCTTTTTGACTCTGTTGGTGGCACTTTCAAAGAGCATAAGTTTTTATACTTTCTGCAGTGCTAAAAGATCAAACCCAAGGCCTTGGGCATGCTGGGAAAGTGCTCTACCACCAAGCTAATTCACATTGTAAGTTTCTTGGTGCTTATGATCTGATTTACCAAATCCTTCTTTAAATTTTTAAATTTCCTATCTATCTATCTATCTATCTATCTATCTATCTATCTATCTATCTATCATCTATCTATCATCTGTCTTGTGTGCCACTCTGCACATGTGCTGGTCTCGGAGAACATCTTGCAAAAGCCCCGTCTTTCCTTCTACCATACGTGTCCCAGCGCTGGAGCTCAGGTTGTTAGGCGTGACGGCGGGTGTCTTTACCACCGAGCCATTGCAGCCCAGTCAGTGTGTTCTTCACGGCTGGTGCTTTTGCCACTGTGCCCTCTAATGAGGACCTTAAGAACTCGGCCTAACTCTGGGTGCTAACAATTTCTTCGTATGTTCTGTTCTTCACAGTTTCAGGTTTTCTCCATTTTTCGTTTGGCTTTTATTTTTATGGCTGAGTTAGTGGGGCTTTGGGATTGCTAAGAGGAGAGACTCCATTAACGCGGTAATCTGTCTGAAAGCAACGCTCCAACTATCGCAGGCTCCTCTTTGACTTTGGGATAAAATCCCAGGCCCCTGACAAAGGGCCTGCAGAGTGTCCCTGCCCCAGCTGGCCACCCTTTCCTCTCTGTCACCTTCTCAAGCCCTGTCCCCTGGACACCTGACCAAGCAGCTTCTTTTCTTTAACCTCAGTAGCACAGCAACCCTTCCTCTGGCCTTTGGGGCAGGCTGGACCAGACAGACAGACGGAAGGAAGACTTGGCTGCCCTCTGGTTTAAAGTCGAAGGCTCAGAGTTGGAGACTGTAGCCAGGACGCTGGGCCCCTTCCATTCATATCTCTGCCCTCTCAGGCCGCCGTGGCCCCAGTGCGGCCTCCAGCTTTGCTTCAAGGTCCCGGTACACTTCCTTTTTTTTTTTTTCTAGATGTGACTATTTGTTTCCATGATGGAGAATTATCTCCTGTACACAATCTTCATCCTGCCTTCTCCGTTGCTGTTTGTTGTTGTTGTTGTTTTCTTTTTAATTTATTCTAAGAAATTTCCAGAGCTTTTTGTAAAAAAAAAATAATATAATAATAATAATAACAATAATACAATTAGTCTATAAAAAATTATCCAAAGCTTTTTGTAAAAAATACAATTAGCCCATGAGGAATCGTCCACATGGGTGGATTATAAAACGGCACTCTTAGCGTTTTCCCCATAGTTGATTATTTTGGTTATTTCCATTTTTTTTTTATTATAAACAGGGCCACATTTCTCCTTGTACATGAATCTTTTGTCAATCTGAGATTATTTCCCTCAGATGGAGCACCATGAGTGTAATTACTGGGTCAAAGGCGGGAGTAATTTACATTCTCATCAGCAGAACCCTGTGTTTCCTCACACCCTAGCCAGCGTGGGGTATTCTCATTAAAATTTCCCTCTTCACTCAGTGATGGGCAGTGTTATCTCGCTGTTGTTTTAATTTACTTTTTAAAAAATAATTAGATATTGGAAAATAGGTTCAACCTATGAGCCATAAGAAATTAATCTTGTGTTAATTGAGTGTTCCTACCCTTTCACATTTCTCCAGCAGTGACTTGAATTTTTAAAACTCAATTTGTGTGGGCTCTTAAACACCGAGGACATTAACCTCTGCATGGAGCCGCAATGTTATTTTCAATTTTCCTACAATTAAATTTAGAAAATTCAAACCTCTCTCTTTTTTTTCTTTGCACTTGCTTCTTGTATTTTTAAGCCCGAGGTCTCATCCAGAGTTCCGGGTGAACCTCTCTACTTTATTCAAATGTGGTGATTTTTTTTTTTTTGGTTGTTTTGTTTTTGTTTTTGTTTTTAAATTGAAATCTTTAATTAGGCTGAACTTGATGCTAACGTATGACATAAAGTAAAGAAGGAAGTGGGTTTCCTTTTCCAAACAACCTCTGTGTCCTTCTGGCATTTCTCTCTAATGTTCTCTCTCCTCCCCCCACACCCCCACCTCACCCACCCTCTGGTTTTCATGTCCTTTTCCTCACTCTCCACCCTCTGCGTGAGCTTCTGGGCACACTGCTCCGTGGAGTTGGCACCCCCAGTCTCCTGGGCTGAAGGCCCTTGGGTGGGCTTTTGTGAACTCCAGGCACAGAAAGCAGTTGTTAGAGGTATTGCCTGCATGATGACCAAGGGGAATGAAAGCCACAGCTTTTCAGGGCTGGCTCTGGGGCTTGAGAAAGCAAAGGCTCTGGAGTCCCCAAAACTTGAAGCCTGGAGTCAAGGCTATAAACCAAGTGGCAGGATAGACTCAACTCTTAGCGGGGAGAGAATAAACTGGAAAGAATTCACCATGCCGGATCCAGAGCCCCATGAAGGGGTTAGACCTGGGTAGAAGAAGGGGCATCCAAAGATTCTTCTAGAACTCGGATACTGCCTGAGCCTCTGCCCTCAGAAAGGCCCGTCTTTGTCTTCTAAGATCCAAGGAGAAATAGGATGGGGCACCCAGTCTTATCTCCCAAGCAGAAGGCACAAATCTAATCTGCTGCTTACAACCGAGGTAGAAAGGGAACCAGCAAAGCCTATGGGGACCATAGGCATGGGGGTGGGGGTTGAAATGAACAGACTAGAGTCCCCTTCAGACCCCCACAAACAAGCGTTATACCCTGCTCTCTACTCACTGGTGTGCTCAATGGGCTCCGGACACATCCATCTGCCTGGAGAAATTAGTGATGCCCCCTGCACAGGTCAGCGGCTACGAACCCTGGGTACACAGTGGAGCCCCGAGTCTCACCGGGGTCCTTGTCCTTTGTGACAAAGGCACACTCTTGTCAACCTGCACACACGATGTTCGTGCGTTCCACTGACTGCAAACTTTTAGGCTAAAAAAAAAGTTTGACCTTTTATTTCAGGCATTTTCTTGCAAATCAGAAAGTATTTCTTTGGCAGCCACTCACCAGCGGTCCCAGGCTTGTCTTATTCCAACACCAAGGAGACAGAGATCCCTGCCAAAGAGAGAGACCCAGTGAAGTCACGAAGAGTCACATGTACATTCCCTGGAAGAAAGTGGGACACAGGTTACTCTGTAAGAAGCCAGACACGGAGTTCTATCTGGAAGATGGTTCCTTTCCTAGCAGGCTCCTCTCCTTGAGGGCCAATGGCCCACACTCTGCAGTGACTTGGGTCCCACTGGTACTTCCTCTGGGAAGACTGCCGTACAGATATCGCTCTTGCACTAAATCCCAAATCATTCTGTCCCTTCTGCCCTCCTCCTACATGCAGGTGGCCCCTACGTCACCCTCATCCCTGTTTCTTCCTTACGGCCTTCTGACACACTGCAAACTGGCCCCAAAGCCTAGGTCCAGGGCCACACGCCAGCCCTGGCATCCCCTGGCCTCCCGGCATGGCCTCTCTGTTCTTAAGCTAGCACCGTCCTAGTTGGGTTCCTGGGAGCCTCCTGACATATACCGCTGCTTTCTCTTTGTCTCTCTCCTCCCCAGATTCAATCCCTGCTGGTCTGTCTGGGAAGGCTTGGGCTAAGCCTCTGGCCTCTATGAACTCCATTCCTCTGTGTGTGTGTGTGTGTGTGTGTGTGAGTCTGCATGTGTGTGTGTGCTCATGCATGTATGTGCATGTTTGCAAGGAGGTCAGAGTTGGATGTCAAGTGCTCTTTATCTTATTTTTCAGGAACAGGGGCTTTCCCTGAACCTGGAGTTCAGCCAGCATGCTCCAGTCCTTGTCTTCCCAGAGTTGGGTTTGCTGGGCTTTTTGTGTGGTTGCTGGGCATCCAAATATGGGACTTCATGTTTTCATGGCAAGCATACCCAACTAAGCTAACTCCCCAGCTTTCTATCTTCTCCCCACTTCTTTCCTCCCTCCCTCCCTCCCTCCTTCCCTCCCTCCCTCCCTCCCTCCCTCCCTCCCTCCCTCCCTCCCCCCTCTCCTTCCCTTCCTTCCTCCTTTTTTTTTTTCTTCTTCTTGAGACAGGGTATCTCCACGTACTCCCTGGCTGTCCTGGAGTGCACAGAGATCCACTTGCCTTTGCGTCCCGAGTGCTAGGATTCAAGGCATGAACCGCCATGCCAGGCATGCGTGCTTCATTTCTTAATGTCACCCTGCCTGCCTTACTACCTTCTTTGAAGCCTTCTGTCTCCACCTGAGCTCTCCTCCTTGGTCCCCAAGCCACAGGTCTCCAAAGCCTCTCAAACTCAAGGTAGTCAACAGACAACATTTTGTCCCCAGCCTGCTCCTTCGTGTGGAAACACAGCACTGGCCAGTGGATACCAGGGGATGTCCTCTGAAGTCACTGGCCTTTTTCACCCCACCCATTCCAAAGCCTTGACCTCCCACAGCTGCTCCAGCCTTTTCTCTCTGTTCCTCCTCTCATGTCCAGGCCAGCTGCTATTATTCCAGGCCTGGGTGACATACAGGAGGATGTAGTCTGGAAGTCCTCCCCACTGTCCCTCTGCACCCAACATGATTCTGTCACCCAGAAGCCAGAGGTAGGGTCTCAACACATGAGTCAGGACATGTCCTTGTGCCTAGACACCATGCTTTGAGACAAAGCTCCTGCTGCGGGGGCCCTGATTGTTCTCAGCCTGATTGACAGCAACACCTCAGCAGACTCCTTTCCCCTTCTGGTTTTTCATGTTGGTGATTTACCTGGGGGTCTGTCTCCCTATCTGGACTAGAAGCCCCATGAGGCCAGAGATCTGTTTCCTTCCCGAGGTCTCCCCATAAGCCACACAGACAGCCTCAAAGATCGTGTGTAGAATTGATTTGAAAACTTCCTCTTGGCTTCTTCACAAGCCGCTCTCCAGCTCCCAGGCAATCCTGCCCTAAACTTTTCTAATTATCTGAACTTAATTATCTAACTTCTGCACAGGGTCTTCTTCACCGCTGACTGTCTTCCTCAGGCAGTGCGGTCAGATTTCTGCTCCATCACACCCCGCAACCATGCTTGCTGCGGGCTCCGCTAGCCCCCTAATTACCACCTCCAGTGGGTGTTTTTCCATCCCTGTCTTATTGGAATTCTCTGCAGGCTTTGATATTGTTGATCACCTCCCTTCTCGGAAACGCTTGCTCTCTTGGTTTCCATGACAACCCCCCTCTCCTTGTTTTTAAACCATCTCTATGACGACTTTCCCTCCCCACTCTCGTTAATCAGTCTCTGACTCAACCATCCTTGAAATGTTAGGGTCCTGAAGATTCGATATTGTGAAGTTGTCAACGTGCCCCCAAATTAATGAACAAACCTGATGCCTTCCTAATCAAAAGCTCACTGTTGTTTTTTTTTTTTAATGGTACTGAGTACATCGATTCTAAAAGCCATATGGTAGAGGCAATGGACAAAAACAGCCAAGATGATGTTGCAAAAACAAAAAAAACTAAAAAACCAAGGTTGGGAACACAGTAGGAGGAAGAGGTCTGGATTCACCCTACTAGGTGACAGATGACTGTGATTAAAGACTGGAGGTGGAGGGCCGGGCGTGGTGGCGCACGCCTTTAATCCCAGCACTCGGGAGGCAGAGGCAGGCGGATTGCTGTGAGTTCGAGGCCAACCTGGTCTACAAAGTGAGTCCAGGACAGTCAAGGCTACACAGAGAAACCCTGTCTCGAAAAACCAAAAAAAAAAAAAAGACTGGAGGTGGCACATAGTGGGAATACTGAAGACTTTGGTGTCAATCAGGCCCAGGGACATCTGTCTGGGATGAGTAAGGACCTTTCATACAGTGGGCATGGATGCTAGGAGCACAAAGGTCCTCATGCCTTAGTTCTTAGCCACAACCTCTCAGGCTGGACTATTTCCTTCTACCCACCCCACCCACCCCATCCCACCCCACCCACCCCATCCCACCCCACCCACCCCATCCCACCCCACCCACCCCACCCCACCCCACCCACCCCATCCCACTCCATCCCACTCCACCCTATCCCACCCCACCCCACTCCACTCCGAGCCCCCCCCCAAAGCTTGCCGAAGAGGGAACCAACCCCTCTTTATTGTCTTCTGAACTGTACTGTCTGGGCTCTAAAGCAGCCTTGAATGCCTGCTCCTCTCGTCTCTACTGTCTGAGTGCTGGGATCACAGGTGTGAGGCGCCACACTCAACGTGAGTTTTCCTGTTTGAAAGAAATACATGATGGTGGATGGTAGGTGTGTTCTCAAGTGTTCACTCTATTATTCGTGTAGTCTTCTGTGTTTTTAAAAAAAATAGGTTGCCATAAAAACACTGACACTTGAACATGGCACAAAGTGTGAAGACTACTCAAAGCTTGGAGAAATTTTTCAAAAAGAAATCTTGATAACAATTCCAGCCACCCACTCTGGTTCTGTGAAACACGTCTCCTCTCATACACTTATTTATGCCGAATGCTTTTATTAGACGTCTATATAATCCTGCACCATAGTTTCACACTGATTATATGCTAAACATTTCCTTGTGTTAGTCAACAGTCATTGTAATTATTGAGTTTAATGACTGCTTAATAATCCATCTAATGAATGGAACATAATTTGCTTAACTGTCCCCCTGAAGCTGGAGATTTTGACAGCTTCCTTTCCCCCTCCACCTCCTTCTGCTCCCCCCACCCCAAGGCAGAGGCACATTTTTTTCTGCATACATTTTTTAGCATGGCTTTCGATCATTTTCTTTCTTTCTTTCTTTCTTTCTTTTTTATTGTTTTTTGTTTTTTGTTTGTTTGTTTTTTGTTGTTGCTATTTGTTTGTTTGTTTTTTGAGACAGGGTTGCTCTGTTAGCTTTGGCTGGCCTTGAACTCACAGCGGTCCGCCTACCTCTGCCTCCCGAGTGCTGGGATTAGAGGCGTGCGCCACCACGCCTGGCTTTGATCATTTTCTTGGGATGAATCTCAAGCAAATGGAGTCCAGAAACCAACGGTCTGAATCATCCCACATCTGCAGCAAATCTCCTCCTGCAAAGGTATACCACTTCGCAGCGGCCAGCTATGCGATCAAGGTTCAAAGCCAGGGCCAGCAGGGAGGGTTCTGGTCTGTGAAGTGCTCCTAGGATGGGCCCAGACTGCCACTTCTGCACCTTCCTTTACATAGATTTTGTTTCATGTAAGCTCAACATTTGCAGCTGAACTTGCCCTTTCAACTTCATCTTTCACAAATGGACTCCTAACGCTTTTTATTGTGCCAACATTTCGTTATGAAAATTCTTTCTGCCTCTGTGAATGTTTTATTTATGAGAATTTTTGACACGCATCCCCCCTAGTCAATTATATTTATATTTCCCAGTGCTGTTCTCGCTACGGTTGTGACGGTTACAGTGGCCTCCCCCGCCACTGTTAGGAGCAGGAGCCATTTCCACTTTGGGTGGTTATTAATGTGTTTTTTGTTTTGCATTTAAACCACCTGACATTGATTTAGGTACTTGCTATAAAGAGAGATAAGGATTGTAGGCTTTTTTTGTTTCCCAAATAGAGAAAATAATTGCACAGCTTCACTTAGTGATGAATCTCTCCATTGCTCATTAATTTGCGGACTGTCTGCACCATACATCACAGTGTTAGACAGTCTGGGATTGGCTCTGGGCTTTCTAGCCCATTCCATGGCTTCCTTGTTCTTTCTCTTTATTATTTTTTTTGGAGGAAATCTTTTACTTTATGCCACAGTAACTGTTTATACATTCTCCATTTCTTTCCATCAGATGCTAGTGAATCTGGCTACACACCTAACTTCCAACTTGGTGCCTTGCTTTATATTTTTCCCTAGTGTCACTTTCTCACACATGGGCACATTTTCTAGCTCTTTCTCCTTCTTGGAACACAGACTATGTTGTTGTGCTGACCAGTGATGGGCCCAGCTCTGATGTCACAGGCAGACCAGGAGACACAGAAGTGAGTTCTATCCCTGCCAGCCGGGCACAGTGTTGGGCCACCCCACACTACCTCCTGTCCAGATAAACACTTTGCTTCCTGGTCTGTAAAATGGGGCTGTGAGGTCCATGGGAGGCAGCGGATGTAGCACAGTTTCATATGCACTGTTGTAGGAGGATGAGGTCTCTGCAGAGGGAGGTTCACAGGCTGTGAAGAACCCTTCTCTTCAGAGGGGAAAGGGTCTGCCAATGATGAGGCCCACAGGATCCAGAAACATACTGGGGAAGAAAGATGAGCAAGTGGCTGTGGGGTGGGGGTCCCCCAAAGAGACACTGAAACTGAACTCAACTGGTTGGGAAATGGATGTCTGGGAATGCATTTGAGGAGTCCACAGAGACATTGGCAAGCCGGGAGGAACTGAAGGATTTCTCAGGGCAGACGGAGTGGGTGCTGGGGTTCCCACCAGGGACAGAGGTGCATATTGGGGAACCCAGAAGGCCTGGGGAGCTTGAGACTTTGTCCTATGGGGCAAGCGAGAGGTCACTAGAGGATGGCTAGATCTCATGTGAATCACTAGATATGTGTTTCCCCTGTTTGGTGGTGGAGCAGGAAGAGGGAAGTGGGAAGCCATTGCAGTCAGGATTGGAGGTTGTGGGAAAGGGCCCCTCAGGATTGTTCTAGAGACAAGACCGCCAGGATTGGCTGTGACTGAGCAAGAAATAGTTGGGGACTCTGACAGCCATGGGACTAGCCCACATCCCTTCCAGTCCAGGCAACCACAAAACCTACACCCTGTCACTTTACTCTGAGTTGTCACAAAGTCTTTTGAACAAAAAGAATATATCTGAATCTCCATTTCCGACATTGCAAAGCTGAGACAGACAGTTGATTTCTCTGCTCCCATCTTGACTCTCAGCAGCTGCCTGTTGCTAGGTGTCCAGAGCTACAAAGAATGCTAAGACACGACCCCAGCCACCAGGCAAGATGAAGCCACAGCTAATTAGAGCTGCAGTCAGGACCCACAGGGTAGATGAAGGCCCCCTGAGAACACGGAGATCAGGTTCCCCACAAAAGGGAACATGATTGAATTTTGCTCCTTCTACCAACACAGCTAATCCCCTCACCTCAACACTTAATCCCACTGTTCTGGGGGCCTTCACTGTCTGCCCCCACTCTGCAAGCCCAGCTGGCCGAGCCTTCCCCTGTCCTGTGTGTGGCCGGTGAGCACAGGTGCCTTCCTGGCTCTGAGGCCCCTCCAGCCCCCCTCTCCCAACTCTCAGCCAGATTAGAGGTCAACTGTCCCCCACCTGGGGGACTTCTGTCCTGTCCTCAGAACTGTGCAGGAAGGGCTCCAAAGCCATATCCCAGCCTCTTCTGCGTGCTGGGCACATGGCTCACCTGTGGCCACTCATCTCTTTAGAATTCTTCTCCGGCTTCTGGGATCCTGTCTTTCCTTTTCTCTCCGTGTCCTGTACATCTGCCAAACTGTGTGCTCCAGCCCTCTGTTGTTGAGTGTCATTTCCTTCAGCCTTGTAAGGCTCTAAAGTTTTATGCACTCCCAGGAAATGGCTTTCCCAAAACAGTGCTGAGTCCTGGACCATCATCCTTTGTCACACCACCCACCCATTCCCAGGTCCAAGCTCTCCCCTGAGCACTAGAATTTGATAGTAATCCCCTCCGACACTTCAATATGACCGTGTAGACATCCCAACACATCCCAGATGTCTCAACACTATCATCCACTTATCCCAGCACTACCACTTAGCTATCCCAAGTCCACTCGGAAAGCCCAACACCACACAAACACCCCACCACCCAGACACCCCACTCACTGCCACCCAGACGCCCCAATGCCCAAACACTAACACCTTCCGGACATCCAGCACCACCATCTTGGCACCCCAACACCACCACCTTGACGCCTAACATTTCCCAGCCATTTCAACATTACACAGACACTCTCTATCTTAGACATTACAATGTCATCACTTCTATTACCCAGACATCTTGACATTACCACCCAGATGTCTACACTCTCCAAGACATATCAGTACCACCCAGACACCCCAACACTACCTACACACACCAACATCATCCAGACACCCCAACACTACCTACACATACCAACATCACCCAGACACCCCAAACACTACCTATACACACCAACATCACCCAGACACCCCAATACTACCTACACATACCAACATCACCCAGACACCCCAATACTACCTACACACTAACATCACCCAGACACCCCAACACTACCTACACACACCAACATCACCCAGACACCCCAAACACTATCTATACACTAACATCACCCAGACACCCCAACACTACCTATATACACCAACATCACCCAGACACCCCAAACACTATCTATACACTAACATCACCCAGACACCTCAACACTACCTACACACACCAACATCACCCAGATACCCCAAACACTACCTACACATACCAACATCACCCAGACACCCTAAACATTACCTACACATACCAACATCACCAAGACACCCCAAATACTACCTACATATACTAACATCACCCAGACACCCCAAACACTACCTACACATACCAACATTCCTCAAGCTAAACTTCATTCATTCATTCATTCATTCATTCATCCATTCATTTTTTATGTATTTGTGTATGTATGACCAATGAATTCGTATGTGTGCCACATGTGTGCCTGGTGCCCACTGAAGGCAGAGGGCCTCAGATGTCCTGGAGCTGGAATTTTTGCAGAGTTGTGAGCCACCTGATGTGGGTACTGAGGACCCACCTTGGGTCCTCTGCAAGAGTAGCAAGTGCTCTTAGCTATCCAGCCATCTTCTTTTCAGCCTCTGTCCTTTTCCCAGTTCATTGTCTTCATTCAAATTTCTAACCTGTCTCTGCCCAGTCTGGCCTTGTCTGGTACTCAGCTCTGAGAGGTGGTTCCAGTGCTACAGTGGGACACACTGAGCCTCCTCTCACTTCACCTGCTGCACGCATGACCTTGTGAGGACAGCTGGTCATACTGTTCAGCTGACACCCTCTCCATCACCAGTAGCTCAAGCCAAACTGTCGCCACTCTGACCCCCTGCAACTGCTCGCACATTGGTCTGTTCGGTTTGCACTTTTCCCTCTGACCCAACCAACCTCAGCAGAGCGGCCAATGTTTTCTCTGAAACACTTCAAACCCTTCAGCAGCCTTCAGAAGAAGAGAACACTGACCTCTCCAGCCTTTGAGCATCATGTTTGTCCCAGCATGGCTCCTCCTTGGTTCTGGGAAACAGGAGCCATGGCTCCATGGCCTTCCTGGTGGAGCAGTGCAGTGACTCATGGCTGACAGTGTGAGGCATGGTGGGCAGGCCCCACTACCTTTGATAGTGATTGGTTTATGAGTAACACTTGATGCAAATCTGGTTAGTGGAAAGTAACTCTCTGTGGGGCTGGAGTGATGGCCCAATGGTTAAGAATCCTTGCTGTTCACTAGAGGATCTGGGTTCAGTTCCTAAAACCCACATCGGGTAGCTTACAACTGCCTTTGAACACACACACACACACACACACACACACACACACACACACACACACACACGACTTTTAAGATGTAATTTAGAAAGCTCCAGGGGTTGGGGAGATGGCTCAGCAGTTAAGACATTGGTTTCTTGGGGTTTTGTGGATATAATGCCCCGAGTGACTGCAGCCTTGGGGTCAGAGATCCACATTCTGAGGTTTGGTGAAATAAAAGATGAATAGTACACAGGTCCTCGATGACATTAGAGCCTCCTCCCGCCCCCAGGTCCGCATGTGTGACAATAATTTTCAATGTTTCTGAGTCGGGTTTTCTGTCTTACAACTTCCTGGTGACTCAGGTACAGTAGCCTCCTTTTGGTCTAGCTATGACCTCATATGTCCTCATGCCCAGTTAGTGTCCATTCCTGACCAGATGTTGTTCTCCACCCCAGGGGGCTTCCTGGTGGCACTTGCTCTACTGATACCTGCCTCCTCGCTTGGCCCTGCAGCTCCACATAGTGAACAGGTGACATTGCTCAGCTCTGCATGTTCTCCTATTGTGCTGGTCTTAAAGCTTAGGCCACAGGCCTGACTCAGTCTCCCAAGGTCCTGTAAGAGGGACAGTCACCATATTCTAATGGCTTCACCTGAAACCCACCAATGAGAGTCATGCCACAGCAGGATGGGGCCAAGGGTTCCGAGACAACAGTGTACCCAGCATGTGAAAGACGGCACAGTTTTAAGCCTGAAAAAGTTGGAGGAGGGTGTGGGCTTTTAGAATCGCAGAGAAAGGTGGGGGCTTTGTGAAAGCCACCTTACTGTGGCCATAAGTCAGGCCAGGCTGCCATCTCAGCTGTAGTAAGGAAGCCAGGGGTCCTGCTCTACCGATCCTGACATCTGCTGTGCCCTCCACTAGAACACAACTGGAAGCCAGAGGTCAAGGGGCCTGGTAGCCTTGAGGTCAACTATCTGGGGCCCAGCGAGGCTGAGAAAGGACATAGGGCAGCTTCTGGGTTAGTGACTGTCCCCAGACAGGCACAATGGCTGCCTCGCCACTCACTTCAGCACACCTGTTTCCATTAAAAACAATTACTTTCAACCGCAGGGCAGACTGTAAGTGTGATGAGCCTCAATAGCCCTAATCAGGGCCAGAAAGGCACCACAAGAACCCCACTGTGCTTCCTTCCTCCCATGAGCCACTGCCCAGCTGCAATCAGACCCTCTCGCTTCCTTTCAGTCTGGTTCAGAAGGTGCCAGATGACTTCCAGTCCTTTCTTCTTGTCATCCTCTCTCCCTCTCTGCTGGTGCCTCTTTCAATTCTAGGGGCCACTCTTGTTTTTAAGAAACCTTAATCACTCATATTTTTCTACTACCACCTGACTCCTCTCCCCGTTTGCTCCATCACCTCTGATAAGCCAGCTTTTAGCCCCTCAACCCCTCCAAGCAGTTCTTGCTACAATAGCCCCTTGATTGCAGAACTCGGAGGACTTTGTTCGCTTCTTATTTTTCTGAGATCCGGGCATATAGCTGTGTTGATTGCTTTCTCCTTGAAACCCTTCACTACCTTGGTTGCCATGGCAACCCCCTCTCCTAGTTGTTCTTCACATCACTCAGGCCCTTCCTCTCTTTTTTCTTTGTCACCTGTCCACACCTCCATCAGCCCCCTCAAGTGTCTCTAACTCTGATTTCCCCCCACTAGATGTCTTTGCCCCGCCCCCCCCCCACTATGAGCCCACACATTCCTTAGATTCACTCCCTTTAGCCTCCATTCCCTCAGTTGGTCCTTTCTAGCACCCAGGTGGGACACTATGTCTGCTGGCCACCTAGCTGTGCCCCTGTCCTCAGCTCTGCTTGACCTGGTGCCCACTGGTGCCTTCCTCCAACTGACTCATGTTCTGTGCTCCAGCTCCAACCTCCTTCGCTGTCCACCAATGCCACCCCACCCCCCACAGCCCAGAGAGAATCACTGCTGGCCCTCTCCTCTCATCACAACAACCAAGAATTGGGGGACATTGCCAACTTTATTTTCTGAATTGGAGACTATCGTCTCCAAGCATGGTGTTCACATCTGCCACCGCAGTGATCTTCCCAAAGTGCAGCCCTGTCACTATGGTGTGAAACCCTTGGTGACCAGAGGCCTTCACATGGGCTCTGCCTGCTTAGTCCCATGAACCTCACTGCCTCTTTCTCCCACTTCCTAGGACCATGGCAGTCTCAAAGTTCTCTTCTTCCTATACGGCACTGAATGTGCTGCTCCCTCTGCCTGTGATGTCTTTCCAGTTCCCTTCACCTTACACCTACCTACCTGCTGATTTAAAAGAAGTCAGAACAATGACTTTTCCTACTCTATTATTGCAGTAACTATATTGTACCGTAATGGTCCACTTGGGTGGTGTGTGGTGCACTTCTATTTTGTATATTATGTGATGGGCAGTCAGTTTTTGCTTTGATGTGTATTGAGCCACCCAAA
Source organism: Acomys minous (assembly GCF_964271855.1). NCBI lineage: Eukaryota > Metazoa > Chordata > Mammalia > Rodentia > Muridae > Acomys > Acomys minous. The sequence continues at coordinate 77,412,981 of NC_140485.1, read as the reverse complement.
ACTTCCATGGCATGAACGTGTAACCAATGTCTAAAGGTTCTGGGGCTTACAAAGCTAGGCAGAGTGCCAGTTGCATTGGATGGCAGCAGGGCAGCAATCCTCCGAAGGCTTGATGGGGCTTAGTATCCAGAAGGTTCAGCAAGACCAGGCACATCCGTGAGCTACCTCTGCATGGATGCACCATGGCCATACATCTCAAGAGCACACGGCTGCCCAGGACCAGGTAGGCTCCAAAACCACGGTGCTTCTTATGACCCTGTGTCCCCAACTCCAGGATATCCTTTCTGCTACACTGTGTTGGACACAGAGGCCATTAAGGCCAGCCTACTTCACCAGGGAGAACCTTCTCAGTGGTGGAGGAATACAACATAGAAGGTGGGCAGGAAGGGACAGTAGCCACCTTTGCCGAGTAGACACTGGGGCTTGGCATTCTTTCCCGATTTGAGCAGAGTTTTGGGGAGGATATGGATGTCACAGAAGCTCTGAAGTCTTTTGAAATCCACAGCAGGGATAGCATCTGGTTAATGGCTGGGTGCTGGGAGGAAATCAAGGACAGGTGCAGGGGCCTTGGAGATGCTCAGCTATCCATGTGCTTGCTGTAGACTCGAGGACCAAAGTTGGATCCCCAGCACCCACCTCAAAAGCTGGGCAAGGTGGTACTGCTGATAACCCCAGTGCTGGGGAGGTGGAGGAGGACAGAGCTTAGTGGATCACTGGCCAGTCAGCCTAGACTAATGGGTGAGTTCTGGGTCTCAGTGAGAGAGCCTGTATCAAAAAAACCAAGGTGTGGCTACTCAAGAATGCTGTTTCAGGTTAACCCCTTGGCCTGGGTACATGTGCTTACATACACTAAAAGATCAATTTAAAAAGGGACACTCATGGGCAAGCTCTCTCTGCCTAAATGGAAATGTTTGAATGACCAGCGAGAGAGGAACCTGATGGAAACACGAGGAACTTACCTAGACCTTCCCAGGGCAGGACTGTCGCCGGATGACCAAAGGTTCCCAGCGTGGACTGCTACAAGGCAGGACTGTCACCCTGTCACCGGATGACCAAAGGTTCCCAGCGTGGACTGCTAAGACCAAGGGCCCTGACAGATGGTAACTGGTGAGGGGCTTGATGCTCTTCCAGCAAGCAAGCAGCCAGGAGGCTACCGGGCAGTGGCTGGGGCTGCCTGTGGTCAGGGTGAAGAGTTAGCAGGGATGCTTCAGGTCAGGGGTACAGCAGGGGCTGCTAGAAGTAACCTAGCCAGGTGCATGTCCCTGAGGCCAGGGCAAACAGCTCACAGATGGGGAGAAGGGCAGGTGTGACAGGAAGAAAGAAATCACAAGTGTGGAAGATATTTGGGGAAAGTCCAGATGTTTTCTTGGAAGCAGTGGAGAGTGCTTCTTGGTCAGAATGGGGTGCAGGTGAACTTGAGCAGCACAGCAGTCTGGGGAGGCTCCTCTTTGTGGATGCTCCTGTGCCATCTCCCACCATACATACCCCAGCTGGCTCTGGGCCTCCGCCTCTTCTCCATCCACACTAGAATGCATCTCCTGTTGTGTAACCTGCCTTTATTGACCACCACTGACCGGTCAGGGGTGGAATCTGATTTGAGCTGCTTCAGGGGAACACTGGCTCAGAGTTCTGGGACTCAAATCTGACACTGACACACCTGACTGGGGCGGGCCCTGGGCTAAGCACTGTTTAGGAACTGTCTCTTTGGACCTTGTAACATGCTGAGGTGGGCACTACTTCCTGGTTCACAGAGGAGGCTGCTGAAGGGCATGGTCAGAGGACACAGCTCCTGCAGACTCATGGCCATGTCTTTTTAAAGAATAGGGTATCACCATGGAACCCTGGTCTCCAACTCACAATTCTCCTGCCTTAGTCTCCCAAGTAAGGTGCTTCTGTCACAATCTTGAGTGATGTGACACACTAAATCCACCAAACCCACCAGTTCTGTGAAGGGAGAAGCAGGAAGCCTGAGGAAGAGGGCTGGCCACCAGGGGCGCAGAAAAGCCCCCAGATTCTTACCCCGTGAGTGACTCCACTCCTAAGGCTGCCCCCCAGCTCTAAGCTTCCTGTGTCAGGAAAGGTGCTTTCCACAGAACACAGCATCACATCCGAGAGCAAGAGCATTTATTCAAGTGTGAACAGTTCATAAGGCAGTGGTTGCAGTTACGTTGGCTCAGAGTCCGCCGTCAACTTCCCCCACTAATCACAAGATGGCTGTCAGCGTTCCAAGCTCCGTGGTTTCACCCAGCAGTACCTAGACAGAAAGGGAAAGAGGGAGGCCAAGAGAGCTGCCAGCACATCTCCGGCCAGGAAGGGGAGCGGGCCCGAAGCCACCCTTCCAGTCCCACGACACTGAGATGAGCTCACAGGTCTCAAAGCTGCACCTGCGATACCCTTTATCATCCGTAAGGCTCACTGTGTCCTATGTGACAGACTAAGCTTCAGGGCCTTTGGGTCTACTACTCCCTGACAGCCCGAGGCCCACACAGTCTAAAGTTTGACTCTAGTTACCTCTGGCTCCGTAAGGAATCCATTTGCCCCTTTCTTCCTCAGCCCACCATGTGTTCACAGCTGCCTAGTCTTCCCTGCTCTTGCCCCTCCCCCACTGCCACATTAGGATGCAGTCTGCAGCCTTAACAATATTCACTCAGTGCAAAAATTGAGTATCGATGACAAAATTCTGCATTTCCTGTGGGCGTCTAGATACATATTTACAAGTTCTTAGAAAGGTCTAGAGAAGTAGGCACCAAGCCCCTCACGGGGCTGCCACTGGGGAAGAGGAAGGGGATAGGATGGAAGCAGGGGCCAGAAGGGACTCCAGCTCCAGCAGCGGTGCGCTGGCTCTTAAACAGGAGGATGTATTCATGTTTCGCCTGTGTCATTAAACTTTAATTTGAAAAAATTCCCATTCATTTTCAGCCAATTACGCTGGCTCTGTGCTCGGCTGCGTTCGCGTGTTTGCGCCCAGGGAGGAAGAGCATTTACTTTGTGTGTGTCTGTGAATGAAGTGCAGCGATTAGAAAGTAGATTAAAAAGAAATGTAGCAGACAAAGCCAAACAAAACGGGAGGGAAGTAACACAAACTTACTCACAACAATAATGGGAACCAAAGAAATCAACCCGTGAGGAAAGGCACACATTTCTCAGGAGGGAGCTGTGCCTGTGGCGGACAGACAACTGGACAAATGCAGACTTCGGCCTGGATCCTGCAGTGAATGGCACAGTCTTGTCCTGATGTCAGTTCCCCCAAATTAACCCTCTGAATTCACAGTGTGTAGCAAGCAGCTTTTAAAGCCTGTGTGGAGGAGTGAGCTGAGACAGCCGGAAAGAAACATGATGAAATGTGGCATTTCACTTCACAGATATCAAAAGGTGGTAAAAAGCAACGGCAAATTAAAATCTGGTACTGACAGGAATAAACAGATTAGCTAAAAACAAAGAACAACAACAAAACAGAAAAACCCAGGGTCCACAAAACCACCTAGCATGGGGCCTCATTCTAGAGGGGGCATCATTTCAGGGTGGCAGAGAAAGGATGAAGGAACTGGTCTGTTCTAGTGTGCTCTGATAATTGGCTGCCCGTTTTGAGAAAGGTTAGATGCTGTCTCAGTTCAATCATAGAAATATATTCCAAATGCAAGAAAGAGCCAAGAACAAAAGCTGTGAAATCATTAGAAAAGAATAAAGGTTCCATTTAAAGCAAACATGATATATATTCAAAAAGGAATAATGGAGATTAAGGAAATGCATTTGATGAAAATTGCTACCTTCTGTCTAACAGAAGAGTGTACAAAGAGCTGAGAGCAACAGACACGCTAGAAAAAAAATATTTGCTCAAAAGCATAAAAGCTTACTACCCAGCTTACATCAGGACATTGTACAGGTAGGTCAATGCGCTGAAGAGCCTGATGCAAAGTAGACAGTTCAGAGCAGGAATAATACAGTCGCCCCATGTACACACATAAACCTCATTGGCAAACAAGAAGAAACAAATTTAAAAAGGGATTTAACTTTTTCACCCATCCAATTGGCAAACACTGAGAACTGCCTCAGTGCAGGGATTAAGGCCTCTGGCTAGACGCTTGCACGGTACAGAAACCATGGAGGGCACTGGTGAAGCCGGTGAGGACTTTAGCTGGGCCGACCCACCATTCCACTTCTCCATCACTGCCAGGAGAAAGCTGCTCAAAGCAGAGTGCGGCAAAAACCTGCCAACGGCGCAGTCTGGAGATGGAGAAGGTGAGAACCAACCGAGGGAACGAGCTGTGTTTAAGGCCAAGAGCTTTAGGAATCAGCACGGCAGTGTTGAAAGACACTAGAGAGAGTCAAGATGAAGCCTCGGGCAAGCTCTCAGCGTGCTGGACTCATTCACAGCACGTGCACGGATTTCACGCATGCCCAAGAGGTGGATACACAAAGCTGTGCCGGGGATGGGATACAGGACTTTGGCAGAGGAGGTGGCAGCTGGGTTCACGTCACTCCACCTCTAAAAGGGAGAATGTATTCATGCTTTGCTTGCTTAATTAAAGTGTAATTTGGAAAGAGTCTAATTTGTTTTTAGCTAATTATGCCGGCTCCGTGTTCGGTGGTGCTCACATGCCTGTGCCCAGGGAGGAAGGACAACTACTTTGTGTGTGTGCAGAGCAAGCCGGCTGACTAGTGAGAGGATGGGATGGAACGTGGAGAACACAGGTCAAGCGAACAGGAGCAGAGGGGACCCACCCAGAGCTGCTGGACATCCCTGTAAAAGGACAGAGGGTCAAATCCACCAAGAAACAGAAGACAAGCTGACCCAGAGAAAGCAGGCATCTTCTCTGGAGGGCTGAGATGCCCTGGGCTGGGAGGGTGCCACGAGCACACAGGAGAGAGGGGCTGACCTGCTTCCGGCTCCTCTGTGGGCTCAGGGTAACGCTAATAAAACTTCCTAGGACAAGTTCTCTTGAAACTTGAAAAATTCATGCAGTAGGACCAATGTGTAAGGATGACCAAAGTAGTTCTGCAAAACAAGAGAGAAGGTGAGTTGGTACTGCCATTATCAAAGCATCAAACCTGGGAGGGGGCAGGCAGAGGGCCAGGGACAGCCCGACACAGTGCATGGGCCGCAGGGTTGGTCCAGGGAAAGGGGGCAGGGTTACATGAAGTCATCTACACTCCACAAGATAGTGCTGGGCGTGACAATAGATGGTGAGATTTATGCATGTGGAATTTATTCTTTATACATGGCATGAATATATACTCATAAAATAAACATAAATATATGTAAGCTATAAATGCCAGAGAAGAAGTACAACAAAAATGCCTTAAAATGAATATAAAGGCTTCTTAAAATTGCCAAAAGAAGCCGGGCGCGGTGGCGCATGCCTTTGATCCCAGCACTCGGGAGGCAGAGGCAGGCGGGTCTCTGTGAGTTCCAGGCCAGCCTGGTCTACAAAGTGAGTCCAGGATAGCCAAGGCTACACAGAGAGACCCTGTCTGGAAAAACAAAACAAAACAAAACAAAAACTGCCAAAAGAAAGTGTAAAAGTACTTTCTTTTGTATCAAGATCATCAGGATCTCAAATTTTTCTACCCAATTAAATGGCAAAAAATAAATCATAATGTAGAAAAACATTTGTCACTATCAACAAAGCATTAGTATATAAAAATTCATGCAATACATAAGAAACTAAAAAGTCAATGAAAGATAAAATAACTTTAAAAGAAAAAAAATGGGCAGGATGTGGCATCACACCTGTAGTCCTAGTAGTTGGGAGCCTAGAGGCTAGAGGCCCCCGAGTTTGTGGCTAAGATGGGGTACATAGTGAGACCCTGTCTCAAAAAGTGGAAGAAAGAGAGAGAGATGGGAAAGAGGAAAAGGAAGGGGGCAGGCAAAGGGGAGACAGCAGAGGGAACAAGCAGGAAGGACATGGATACACAGTCCAGAGTGAGCCAGAAATGGAGGTAAACTAAGGCTTTGGCTGTGGTGGGATGCGGACAGTGCACACTAACCCAAGACACTGATGGAAATGTTAAAGCTGGAGACATCCTGGCAGGGGGCTGAGCTGGGCGCTTTGGAGAACACTGCAGTCCTTTTTATCTGGATTCAGGACGTGGCTTCCCTGTGAGCCAACAATTTCAAGTTCTTGTCCTACAAAATTACTTGTATGTGAGCAAAAGACAAGTGCAAGGCTACCACCAACGGCATCTCCACTGTTAGTCACCAGGAAACAACTGCGACCCAAGGTGGTAAGGCCTGGCTGCAGCTGTGTGTGGCCAGCGGAGTGGAGCACTGGAGTGAACAGAGATGCAGACAGCTCCTCGAGGTGAGTCCTGGAGGACACAGAGCTCAGTGGCACCTCCAGTGTGGACACCACCTGCCTATGAAGACAGACAAAACAAAAGGACAGAGACATGTTGGAAAGGGCACAGGCAAACACTAGGCAAACAGGAGCACTAAGATTGGTTCCTGCTCCCTGAAGGTACAAGGCCAAGGCCAAAGGCCAAGTAAGGATGTCCCATCTGTAATGTGGACTGTATTTAAAAGAAAATGTATTCATGTTTTACTTGTATAATTGAAATTTAATTCAAACATTCAGATTCATTCCTTACCAATTAGCTCAGATTTGCATGTGTGCTGTGCTCTCGTTTGTCTGTTCAGGGACAAAGCACATTCGCTCCGTGTGTGTCTGTGAATGCAGCATATTGATTAGCAAGCTGATTAAAAAAATTTGGAAAGTGAAATGAAAAACCGGGCAAGTTTTTCCATTCACAACAACAAAACTAATAAGGTGTTCAGGAGTCAAGCCATTAAGAAATGTGGAGAGCGTCTGCGACCTGCAGGGCCAGCTTCTATTAGATGGCATTACAAGCGAAGCAAAACCAAAGCAAACCAGGGAGACTGACCACGGGAGTCGGGCGCCGCAGTCGCAGATGGGAGAAGCTGATGGCCTCCTAATGATGTTGCTTTTCCCTCCAATGCAGTCTCACTTAATAAGATTTTTTTTTCCCAAGGAACTCTGACAAGCTAATTATAAGATATCTAAAAGCAAACCAGCAATATAACAAGGTAAGTTTTTGAAAAAGAGTAGAGGGCAGGGTTAGGGTACTTACCATATCAGGTATTAAGACACTATTCAAAGCTCTGCTCATTAAAATATGGCCTTGGCTCACAAAAACACACAGAGATCAGCAGCGTGAAGAGACTAGACACAGGATCTGGGAGGAAAGACAGGGCAGGGATATGAGGTGCTCAGCAAGTGTGCTGTCAGACCCCGTCTCGGTCACATCAGACACAAAAATGTGCCTGAGGTGGAGTAAACACAAAAGCACAGCAAACAATACCAGAGTTTGGCTACAAAAACAGAATGTCTGTCACTAGGACAGTCCTGTCTTCAGATGATACTAGTGCTGTAAGATGGGTCCCGCCCCCCCCCCCACACAGGGTTTCTCTGTATAGCCTTGGCTGTCCTAGACTCCCTTTTGTAGACCACGCTGGCCTCGAACTCACAGCAATCTGCCTGCCTCTGCTTCCTGAGCGCTGAGACTAAAGGCGTGTGCCACCATCACCCGGCTGAGATGGGACTTCCAATGGTCACTTTCAGAGTGGGCAAGGGCTCCAGGAAGACCAGTTGGGTCTGCTGGCCTGACCTCCCAGCCTGCTCTGTTTTTCTCTCTCTTCTCTTAGTCTGGTTCTGCTACGTGGGCTGAAAGTCTACAGTCATCTCATCACTTGTAGGACGTGGGCATGGTTAGTCGTTTCTTCTCTGGCTCCATCCCCCCTGGACAGAGCACAGAACAATGTATCATGTGAGGGTGGTGATGTTCGTGTGACCTAGAGCTCGCAGGGATGCATGAGGCAGGCTCTACTTTTCTTCACCCAGCCACCCCATGTCTGCCTCTGCAGACTGAACGGCTCCAGTCCCTCTTTCTAGCACTGCAGCAGTCATACGTTTTGGTGGAGGCAAGAACACACGTTGCCTTTTGGAATTCCAGTCTAAGGCAGAAGAAACTGGCTTAGTACCCAAAGGGCTCACTAACTACTGCACGCAGAGTATTAAGTCATAATCCCAGCCACAAAACAGCATCAAACTGGTGCTAATTAGACACACAGGAGGGATACAGGACAGATAAAATCTCCCCAAGGAACATGGGATCATGTTGCTCTCTAAAAGGTAAATAATTGAGTTTTGACCACATTTGGTCATATACACATTATTGCCCCAAACTAATTTATCTTCCTCTGCACTTGATCCCAGGCCATTTGGGAGCTTATTTCAAATAATTGTCTCCATCCTTAACTGCTCAATTACCCTGGAGACAGCCCAGAACAGCCACGTACCAGCCCTGCTCTTTCCCTCAAGATTAAGATGAAAAAGGCCAGGCCTTTCTCTCCTCAATTCCTCGCAGTCCGTCTGTCTCCGTGGAGTCGACTTCTGCCCACCCTGGAGCAGGCCTCTGGCACAGGTTACCCTCAGCCCAGAGTGCTTTTGCTGGCTTTCCACCTGGGTCTGCTCTGTGCTTCTGTCAGGGCAGCCGTCGGTGTGGAACCCTGCGCACTGGAAAGCGTGACTGATTCTTTTCTACCAGTACACAGCCTACTAAATGCCTGGCTTCACCAAAGAAGCCATGGTGAAGGCACACCGGAGGGTGTGACTGTATAAACCCTGGTCAATGAACATGCGCTCACCACATATGGAAGCTCATGCTGTCTATGAACATGCTCATCCTTCCCAGCCTCACTCTCTAACCCCCATCTTTCACATCTGCAAGTCTTCCTTCTTGACTCCTTAAAGGACTGTCAGTGACAGTCTCATGTCCCCCTTACATGCTGACACATTCCCCTTTATGTTCCTATAACTCCCCACGAATGTTCTTTTAAGACCACTGCAACTCAGCTAATCCTGAAATCCAAAGGGGAAATTCCTGTTTTGATCTGACTGGAATTCGCTGCCACATTTGACAATGTTGATTACTTTCTCCTTGAAACCCTTCACTACCTTAGTTGCCATGGCAACCCCCTCTCCTAGTTGTTTGTTGCATCTTTCAGGTCCTTCCCTTTCTCCCACCTTGATCAGTTCCTTGAATGTCTCTAACTCCTGGGCTTGACCTAGGCCTTCTGCCATCTTCTCCACATGGTCTCTGGCAAGTCACTTTCTTTGGGTCCCCATGATTGAGTGGCAGTGGCTCCAGGACAGTGGGATCCTTATTCAGGCCTCAACTTGGGATTCAGGTGTCTGCCAGGCCTGTCTGTGTCCTAACACCCTAGCTACATCTGGGCCACTTTCCAATGCCTCTGACTGACTCACAATACTGTGTCCCTTAACCCAGCAGCTTGCCATCCATCAGGGCTGCACTCAAGACATTTTTGTGCCACTCCTGGCCTGCTCCTGTAGTGTGTGTGAATGTGCATGCAAGTGCAGGCCAGTGCCTGTGTGTGAGTGTGTGTGTGTGCCTGTGCGTATGTGTGTGTGTGAGAGTGTGTGTGTGAGTGTGTGTGTGTGTGTGCCTGTGCGTATGTGTGTGTGTGTGTGTGTGTGTGTGTGTGTGAAAGAGAGAGAGAGAGAGAGAGAGAGAGAGAGAGAGAGAGAGGGGGGGGGGGGAGAGAGAGAGAGAGAGAGAGAGAGAGAGAGAGAGAGAGAGAGAGAGAGAGAGAGCGCGCAGGAGCCTGAGGCAGTCAGAAGACCCACCATGACAGGGGGACTGGGAACCAAACTTGGGTACTCTGCAAGAGCAGTGTGAGCTCTTAACTGTGGAACCATCACTCCAGCCCCAGCCTGGCTTCTTAAGAGCCAACCATTTGAAGTACTTCTGGATTCTACCTACCATGAGGCCCTGCTCCATTTCTCTCCAACACCACTGGTCTAGGTGAGAGCTGTCTCTCATATAATCTCTTGCCTCTGGACAGACCCGCTGCTCAAGGAGGGCGATCAGAGCTTTCTAGCATCCCTCCCTCCTCATACAGTGCTATAAACCTGTGAGACTTCTTGGGTTGAAACCTCATGTAGCTGAGGTAGAACCTGGGCTGCTCGTCCATGCAGAAGACACACTATGCAGGCCCATAAGGCACAGTGTCAGTCCCGTGGCTCAGGCGGGGCTCACTTGATCTTGATTTCCAGCACAAGTATGAAAGAAACTGCTAGAATTCGGTGTATACTGCCTAGGAGGAAACAGAGAACTCATCCCCTTTGCTTCTCACCCTCTATCTTTCTGTTTTGCTTCAGCGGGTCTGTTTCCTTGCCTGTGATACGGGGCTGTGCTGCCTGGCTGCCTCACTGCGTGCAGGTGGAGGGGCTATGGTGATCAGACAAGACCGTGGCCATGAGCCTATGGCATATGCTATCAGGAGCCGAGCTCACACTGGGGCCGGGGAGCATCCCTGAGATGCAGATAATGTAACCACGACTTCTGTGTCATTTGTTGAATCCCTGTATAATATAAGAGAAATCCTTTTGACAAAATAAATGTCTAAATCTCCATTTCAGATATTAAAGTTGAGACAGAATGATTACTCTGCTCCCATCTCGACTCTCAGCAGCTGCCTGTTGCTAGGTGCCCAGAGCTACAAAGAATGCTAAGACACGACCCCAGCCACCAGGCAAGATGAAGCCACAGCTAATTAGAGCTGCAGTCAGGACCCGCAGGGCAGATGACGGCTCCCTGAGAACATGGAGATCAGGTTCCCCACAAAAGGGAACATGATTGAATTTTGCTCCTTCTACCAACACAGCTAATCCCCTCACCTCAACACTTAATCCCACTGTTCTGGGGGCCTTCACTGTCTGCCCCCACTCTGCAAGCCCAGCTGGCCCAGCCTTCCCCTGTCCTGTGTGTGTGTGGCCGGTGAGCACAGGTGCCTTCCTGGCTCTGTAGCCCTCCAGCCCCCCTCTCCCAACTCTCGGCCAGATTAGAGGTTAACTGTCCCCCACCTGGGGGACTTCTGTCCTGTCCTCAGAACTGTGCAGCAAACTCTTTGCTGGCTTCTGGAACATAGGTACTTTTGTTGTCTCTCCTAGTGGCACCTTCTTCTCTGGCGCCATGTTGTATCTGCCCTTAGAATACCAGTCCCAGATGAGTTCTGAACCTGGTGCCTGTGACTCTGCCTACACTTTTGGGCAGATACATGTTCATATGTAGTAGATGTGTATGTGTTTATGTGTGTATCAAGCAGCAGGCTGAAGTCAGGTGTGATTTCACTCTACACTTTATTTTCTGAGACACGATCTTTTGCTGGACCTCAAAATTTGTTATCCAGTGTGTGCTGCCAATATCCCTCTTCATCTTTCACAAGGGGTGGGGCTGACTGCACTCAGGTCCTACTGCTGGCATAGCGAGCATGTCACCTAAGCCACCTCAGTTGTGTTCCCTTCTAGGGACAGCAGCCCATCCGTCTGAGCCTTGGCCCTGGGCAAGTCTTCTGCTCTTGCTGCAGGCCCCAAGCCTCTGGCTGATGATGGCATCTGTAGCTACGTTCTCAAAAACTGTGCCACCTGCACAGAGAACCAGGGGCCTAGAGGGAGGTCTGATTGGACATGAATCCAGGGCAGCATTTCAAGGTGAGAAAGTCCCTGAAACCCTGCCAGAAGAGTGTGTGGAGAGACAGTTCGCCTACTTAGCCAGTATGAATGGATCCGCCCAGTTGGCATCCACCAGTCTGTAGGCATTCAGTCTGCAAGGAAACATTACTCGGGGGCCACAGGAGTTCATCTCCACCCTCTCCCTCACCTGTACCAACCTACCTGAATGGGCTGTCTGCCAAGACGTCTCGCCACAAGCAGCAGAATCATCTCAGCCAGTTCCTGCCAAATTCGCTTTCTTGGGGCTGCAGCCCTCTTGATCGGTCCATGCTCCAAAGGTGGAGCTGACAAAGTCTGATCCATGCCCTGATCAGCACCGTCACAGCCTTGGGGCATCTGAAGATGTGATGCTATCACTGAAAAGGAACTCGGGGACAATCTAGTTCAACTGCCTCCTCCTACAGATGGGGAAACAGGCCTGGTGAGTGGAGGTAACTCCCAGCCAGTCAGGAGAGAAGCATCCGTACTGAGGACATCAGGACAGGGGCTTGGCCAACCTAACCTTGACTCAAAATGGTGCAGAGGCTGGAACAATGGTTCAACAGTTCAGAGCACTGGCTACTTTTCCAGCTGGGCCTGGGTTTAGTTCCTGACCCCACATGGCAGCTCACCACTGACTATAACTCTAGTTCTAGAGGATCCAATGCTGCCTTCTGGCCTCCATAGGCACCGGGTATACACACGGTGCACTTACATACGTGTAGGCAAAACACTCATACACATACAAAAATAAAATAAACCTTCAAAATAGTGGGGCTATGGGTTAAGACTCAGGTTGTCAATGTTTATCTACCCAGGAAAATGGCGCATTGTGTGAAAGGGATGCTACAATCAGAAAGGACAGACTATTTTTGCCAGTTCTTGCTGAAGGTGCCCTATATGAAATCTGGGATGACTGAGAACCCCAGGTGATAGAGAAAACACTTCATCCAAGACCGAGTAAGAGGCTCTCTAGAGGATCCCTGAATCTCAAGACCCACAAGTGCATACATAAAACCCTACAGCACCACGCCGAACTGAGACCAAAGGAGAGATGCTTTTCTAGTTTTGACCACTGTCAGTTCTGAACGACCCAGGTAGCCGCACCCAGTCGGGCAATGGGTGGGACCCCTGGCTCCCTTCCATCACCATCAGCTTAACACTGACAGTTTCAGTCACTTGTTGTAGTATTTATCTGAGACAGTGTTTCAGGTAGCTCAGAGTGGCCTGTAGCTCTACGTAGCTAAGGATAACCTTAGCTACTCCTGATCCTTCACCCTCGTCCTACCAAGTGCTAGGATGACCTGCATAAGCCTTTGTGCCTGGCTGCTCTGTTTGATGCAATTTCTCATTTCAGATGTTTATTTCCTCTAAGCAAATATTTATTTAGTATCTCCCAGACAGTTTCAGGACAGATGAGGTCACTGGCCCGGTGCTAAGCTTCTTTGGTTTGGGTGGGTGGGTTGCTCCATGCTTTCTGTCCCAGGTTAACCTTGTCTACTCTAGGCAATAGGGACATGGCCAGCACTTGTCCTTCCTCACTTCTGGCCTTCACCTGCGTGATGTCATTTCTTTGCTTTTTAGACATTTTAAAACTATCTAATTTCTTCCCTCACTCCGAATTTTTAATACGGTCTTAGTTCCAACTTGACTGTTTTGAAAAGTATCTGCTCTTTCACCTCTTCCCCTCTGAAGAGGAGTGTTCCAGCCCTCACGTCCCTCTCCTCCTGCTCCCCACCCTCAATGTTTCACCTTGGCAGCTCTGCACCCCTTTTCCACTCATGACTGGCAGGGGGAAGGCAGTGGTTATGGTAAATCAAGTCCCAGGTCTGCTTGTACTCCTGTGCAATTCACATCTGGAGGGTCTTTTGTACAGGAGCCACAACTGTGACACTCTTAGGGCGCTGCAAGATTTCAGGTCCCAATGACAGTCGCTCAAGCCTCCTGACTAGAAAAGCAATTGCCAGATAACACCCTCTCCAGGTCCCTTCCTTCAAAGCTGGGAAAGCGAGCTCATCTCCATGTGTTCCCTCACACTGTCCTCTCCTGCCTCTGACACTTTGGTAATCCCAAAGGGATGATAAAATCCCCCGAGTGACAGTGATTTCTTCTTGTTCCTCATGATGGTGGCAGCTGTCACTCCAATCCCAGACACCTTTTTGGATTACTTCCTTCGAGGACAGGTGAGTGCCTCTGATTGGCACCTGGAGAAGGAGCACAGGGGTGCCAGCCAGGCTGTGAGCACCAGTTGCTCTACTCAGAGAGCATACCATCTTTGTGGAAGGACAAAGTTGAGCCAGTTGTCACAGAAAATGCCCTAAGCTAGTAAGGAAGGCCAGTAGCAGCCATGTGGACCAGGGCTTGAAAGGAGTTGGACTGGATGCCCAGAGACATGTGCTACTGAGCAGCCAGAGGTGGCTGGGTCAAGTGAAGGCAAGGTTTCCAGGTACAGCAGTGCTGTCAGCTAAGGGGGCTAAGACGGTTCCACAACTACACACCAGGCTGCTAGATGGGCAAAGCCAAGAAGGCCATTATGGGAATAGCTGGGTGTGTGCTAAGCCCCTGTGGGCCCTAGTTCCTGCCTGAGCACCCACAAAAATGGCTGAGTGAGAAAATAACTGGTTCAGACTTGACTAGTAAGTAAAAAGAAACAAACCCAAAAGCCATCCACTAAAAGCAGCCCTCACAAAGAGCCCTGTCCATCTGTGAGCAGTAAGGCTTTCCAGAGCTGAAGCCCGTGGGCTGCAGACAGATGGGCCTGGACTAACATCTGGGTACCGTGTCTACAGGGATGCAGGTATACAGCAATGGAGTGCGGCTGAAGAGAAGCAATTATGAGCCTGGCATTCTGGTGAAGATGCTCATGATCTTTGAGAAGATGACAAAGGCAAGAGGAACAACGCCAACAGCCAACTCAGTTTATGGTGGGCCATAGCTTAGGAATCAAGGGCTGATGGGTCACTGTCAGTCTATAGGCAATCTGGCCAGTGCTGGCCGTAGTTGTGGAACAGGGAATCTGTATTCTACACTGCTGTCAGCTCACTCACCTGTCAGGCAGAGGGGACAGTAAGAGCAGGAAGCTTCCAAACACATGGGGTTACAGGCACAGGGAAGGAGAGAGGATGTAATCAGGACGCCACTGTATCTGGCCCGACAGGTGCCTGCCTTGTCTGCTCCACTCCAAGGAAGGATGCCAGGCTGTGTTTTCATGAGGTTCTTCTCATCTGCCGTCGCCAAATACTAGTCTGGCAAATAATTCTTGTTACTTGAGAGTTGCTCAGGAGTCTTGGGAGGGAATTCCCTTCCTTCTAGGAAAGACCAGTCACCTAAGGCCTTTAGGAGTCCAGCACTGATTGACTGGCCCACCACCTACTTACCCATAGAGCCAGAGACCAACAAGACTGCTGCCAAGCCTTGTCAGGCAGGTTCTGTGTCTGGCAAGTGGCAAAGACTATGATTAAGGGTGGAGCAGGACCTCAATGAACCAGCTAAGGAGTAGGAACCACGGCAGTAGGGAACTATAATGCTGTTTCTGGTTTGTTTTTTTCCTTCCACATCTGCCTTGGCTATACAGGAATTTTCTTGACACTTCTACACCCAAGAATAAAAGCCAAGTTTATTCTTTTAATGTAAAATCCTTTGATTAAATACTTTATTGCCTTAACACACTTTCAGCCAACATCTCTTAAGACTGAAGTAACAAGAATAAAGGTCACCAACGTCTCACAGGAGACAGCTCTGAAAATGTTAAGGACTTCTTCCTTGACTAATAAATGGGGCAACAGGCCTCAAGGAACATGGCTGGGGGAGAACAAGGTCATATGCCAAGTGGTAGGGAATCAAGCGCTATAATCTTCTGCCTCTGACTTTTCTGGAAAGCTGTCACCACTACATGGGACAGGGGAATGGCAGCCTGGGTAAGCTGTCCAGCCAAGTGTGGGTTCAACCAAGAGCAACAAGGCATACTTAGACATCCCCCGATGCCGGCTGTTCTGAAGAGACAGAGCCTATGGAGTGCCCTCCCACCAGCAGAGGGGGTGGCACCATGGAGGCTGCCTTGAAGCTGAAGCCAACAACCTCCATTTTAAGGTGAAACAAGGACAGAGGGACATCTGGGTAGTCATGCAAGTCACAAAGGCAAAGCCTAAGGCCTAGGGCTCCTAGACGCCTCCCAGCAGGGCGTCTAGGTCTCTAGGTCAGCTCTGGACCCAGGGTTTGAGTCCCTCTCCTAGATTCCCAAAGGGAGACAACCCTTCTGCTTGGCTCTACCTGACCAGGATGGGCAATGCTGTTTTCAACATACTCCACTCTCCCCAGTCCTAGCTGCTGAGCTCACCGCTGCCACTTCTGAGCCCTTTCTCCTCAGTCCCAGTGATCTAGATAGCGTGGTAGCCTTCTCCAGAGCCCTGCTGCTCCCACTGCTCAAACACACACTGTCCCCAGGAGTGAATCCCACCTCACATGCTGCTTACTGTGATGGCTCCCCGTCAACTGGAAACTGTCTGGGGCCTGCTAGCAGCAATGCACCTTTAAAATCCTCCTTAAGTGTCCCCAAATTGTCAGTGCTCCAGCTTTAAATAGACTGACCTCTTTCCTCAAAAGCTTCTGGGGTCTGAGTCTAAGGCACCCAGATACTAGTGGTCCTTCATTTTATTCTGCAGCCCTGTGTCTTTATTTGTAAGCAGAGATGCTGGTGAAAAGCGACATCTCATTTATTATTTCAGTGCTCAAGTATTTGCAGCACTTGATCTTCAGGTCTGAAAGTCAGCCCTCCCAGGTCTGCATCAGCTCCCTCCTCAGACTCTCAGAACCCCTGCCATAGTGCCTAGTCCTAGATCGCTTGGTGACTTGGGTCAGTAAATACTATCCCTTTTCTCTTTAGCCTGAAAGACACTGAGATGGCAGAAGCTGTCCACTGTATACCCGGGGTCTCACCACACATGACATTCTGACGAAAACTAGATGAATAGTGGAGCAGGCCTCCTAAGCAGAAGGACTCATGCCCTCCAGAAACAGTCTCTAGGAGGAACTCTGACATACCTCACCAGCAGGGCCCGTGAAGGCTGAATGACGGGCTCTAGACAAGCCATCGCCACAGCGAAGGAAGAAACGAAGGGAAGCTCCTGGCACAGGCAGTGTCTGGGCTCACACGGTACACTGATCAAAGCACACAGCACATGCAGGCAGCTCCCTAAGAACCCCGTCACCACCTTACTTCAGCCACCTTCCTCTTTTGAACTCCAAAAGAGCCTAGGATTCGAGGAGAAAAGACTCCCACATCAGCAGGGTTGGAAAAAACGGTATTTGTTCCAAAGACCACATTTTGCCTCTCAGGACACTGACAGCAGAAGCAAGACACCTTCTCAAAGAGCTACAGTGGCAACAGAAAGTGCAAAGCAAGGCCCTGGATGGCCTGGTGGCCCTACTCCTGCGGAGGAAGCATCTTCTCTTGTTTTCCTGAAAGGGAGTTCAGGGCAAGGGATGCATTCTAGGTGAGGTGGGAAGCCCCGTGGGCACAGAACTCATACGTGGTGGGTAACCTTTGAGAGATGGGCTATCTATCAGCACTCTACTGAAAGGACCACAGACCTTTCAGAGAGGGGCCTGTATTGACTCTCAAGCACATGACCTAAAGCTGCTTTCCAAGGGAAAGCAAAATAAGCAAAGCTCTTGGCCTCACTTATGATCCAGGTGCCTCCACAGGAGAGCAACACGAAAGCCTGTTTGTTTTTGAAAGCTGCAGTTATCTATTTTGCTAAGTCTCCCCACTATGCTGGAATCAGGAGGTCCCTCCAGCAAGGCTCGTACAGGGTCTCTGTGTTTGCCCAGCTCCTCAGCTCCTCAAGCTCTGTAGAAGCCCAAAGAGCTACACATAGCAAAGACCTCAAGAGGTAAGAGTGTCACCAAAGCAGACAGACAGATACCCTGAAAATGATCACTGCAACTTTTCAAAGAAAATCCCTCTAAAACAGGCAACTCTTTGGTAATTTTGTTTAGATAGGATCTCACTCTGTAGCCCAGGCTGTCCTGGAACTCAGAGCAATGCTCCTGCCTCAGCTTCCTGAGTGCTGGGATTATAGGTGTGAGCTGACTACACATGGATTACAGCTGGCTTTTGGGGAAGTTATAATTCCAAAGAAGAGGAAAGCATGGATCAGCAAGGCCAGGAATGCAAAAAAGGCAGAAGAGCAGGGGCAAACCCACACAGCTTTCTTACAATGGCTAGGGGGGCCGCACGGACTTCCCTCAAGTCACCAACTCCCTTCAAGGACTACCTTAGCAGCCCTCGCAGCAGCTCCCACTGCTTTTTGAGAGACATGGAGGTGGGTGCCCTAACATGCTGCCCCAACGGAGTGTCCCAGGTCACACCCACAGTAACACATGCACACCCATGGCAAGGGAATGCACTCTCTCGTGCTTCTAGCTGTCACTGGGTGAATGTGCTGGGTGGATGGCGAGACTTATTTATTTTTCCAATTGAAATCGCATGAGGGCTTTCACTTATTTTTCCTTCAAAAGCAGCACCGTAAAAGCCCTGATGGTTAGAGCCCAGGCTGCCCTGAGTTGTTTATCAAGGGATCCGTTACTCAAGTCTTCTCCGGAGCAAACAGTTTGAGGCGGGAAGCCATGGGAGCTGAGTAGTGCAAATGTCTCATCTCTGAAAACTTTCAGACTCCCTCCTGTTCACTGCCTGGACTGCGCCCGGCTCCCCTCCCCCAATCCCACCATCTGTTCTCCAGAGAACAGATCAAATTTTCCAGCTAAGGTCTCTGGCGCCAAGGACTCAGCCCTGTGTGTTTCACCCTGCCCCCCACCAACTCAGAAATCCAACACCATGACCCAAATGGACTGCAGCCACATAAAACCACAAAGTAAAGTTTATAAAGCTTTATTAAACATTTCAAACAGCTGTGGAACGAACACACCAGAAATAAAGGCTTTACAACAGCAGTCCAAGTATTTCACAAGTGTGGCCTGGAAGTCCTACTTTCAGCTCTGCTCTGTGCCTGGCCCACCACCCTCACTCACACATGAGAGAGACGTTTCCGACTGGAAGGACAACCATGCTGATCTCCAGTGGGCAGGGCCAGGAGAAAGTCTCATCGGCTGACACTTGTGACTGAAGCGCAGAAAAACAAGTACCAAGTCACCAAATCTTCCTGTGTATTCTTCAGAGTGTACAGTCTACGTGGCGCAGGAACGAAGAGGCTCCTGGCGGGAGAATGATGGCCACTGCTCCCCTGGGTCTCGTCTGAGCCACCTTGGAGTCCACTGTGTTGGTCACTCTGCAATCCCCATGCTAAATAAAAACTGCAGCAGGACCTACTACAGCTAGCTACTGCTACTAAACCTCAGTCAGAACACGTTCAGTAAAGCTTCTTCAAAAGGAATATACACATGTATTTGTATGTACACGTACACACACACACACACACTCACGCTCACACAATGTGCACACACACATACAGGGCACATCAAGAATATCCAAACTCCTATCAAGGGAACCGAGGCTGCTATGAAGCACATACTTTCCCCCTCCCTCAGCGGGGACCACTGAGTCTGTAAGCACGCTGCACACCTCCCTCCTGAAGAGCATGCACTGGAGACAAGAGGCGGCCCCCACAGGACGGCTGAGAGAGGCAGGAGGAAGAGCAGAGGGAGAGAGGCTGGGCTGGAAGGCAAGAGCCCAGACACCCAGGCCAAAGGGCAATGTCTCTCCATCGCTTCTTTCTTTAAAATGAGGCAGAGAAAATACTGGAGGTTTATGGACAAGGAGCAGCTGAGACATGATTCCGTCTCACCTTCTCAACAGGGAAATAAGGAAGAAAAAGCGAGGCTCTCGGGCATCAGCAATCTCTTAAAATTTGAGATAAGTGCAAAAACAAGCCCTGTCTTGGACAGGTGCTCCCCCAAAAGAAAAGGAGTGGGAGAGAACCAAGGGGACAGCAGGGAAAGGGACTGAGGCGGGAAGGAGGAAGAGCCTGATGAGGAAGGGTCATGGAGGTACAAGGAGACTAGCATTGTATCTGCCCAGGTCATATCAAGGGTGGTTGACCAGGATAAGTGTAGACTCCCATCCGTCAGCCGGGACCAAGATGGTGACAGAACACACAACCATAAGACCACCCACGACTACAGGACTCTACAACAGAAGCACCGGTCAGTGCCAATATTCACATTATAAGGATAAAACATCACAGGCCAAAAGGCTCCATTAGGAATGTGGCACCCACAGGGCTGCGGGGTTTGAAACTCCAATGCTTTATGACCTATGCCAGTGCCTCCCCTCCCGTCTTCTGCTTCCTTGGCAAGCTATCTCGGCAGACGTTAGGTGCCCACAACACCGGGGTCATGGGCTGATTCCGGAAGTGGGGAATCGGA
This sequence comes from Acomys minous, assembly GCF_964271855.1. Classification (NCBI taxonomy): domain Eukaryota; kingdom Metazoa; phylum Chordata; class Mammalia; order Rodentia; family Muridae; genus Acomys; species Acomys minous. Next base: position 77,393,068 of record NC_140485.1, on the reverse strand, counting down.
GCAGTGGTACAGGAAACAATTTCCCCAGCAGCTATAGCAGATGAGAAAGAGGGCTGCCAGGAACACCAAGGCACATATTGTGCAAGGTTTCCGTTCCAGGAGGAAGCTGAGCAGGTAGAAGCCCATGAACATGGAGTGGCTGAACCACAGGGCGGGGTTGAGGGGCTTGGGGATGAGGAGGACAGGCAGCAGCCACTGGAGGCAATACATGATCTCTGCCGGGCAGGGCCTTCACCAAGGCGGCCAGGCACCGCTGCAGGAACCGACCTAATGGGAGCCAGCAGGCACAGGTGGCTGCCCTCCGTTTTCTTCGACTCTCTCTCCAGGAGCTGAGCCGCTGTGCTCTCTGGCTGTCAGCCCGGGATCACCAAGGCAGCAAGGATCCTGAAGAGAAAAGTCAACACAACAAACAGACAAAGAACAGACAGACAGACACACAAACAAAACAAAAACAAACAAACAAACAAACAAAAAAAACAGGAACAAAATGTATACTTATTTGGGAAAATGGATCATGTAAACAACAGCAAATGTGAATGCCCTTCCCTCCCCACCCACCCATGAATGTCTGCTTCTAACCAAATTACTATTTTAAGATAGCCTCCTGGGGTGTCTTCCCTGGGCTTCTACTGGGGGCTCCCAGGAGGATACGGTCCCCGCAGTGGACTGGCTTTGCCTGGGCCCTGCCCAGCAGAGATCATGTATCGCCTCCTGGGGCTGCGGCCCGTCCTCAAAGGTCCCAGCCTCACAAAACCGCCCTGTGGTTGCCACAGGACACCATGGGCTTGGTGTTGCGCCCCCATGTGGTAAGGAAGGGCTCTGCATCTAGTCTCACATACGCAGCTCCAGCGTGGTGTGTCAAGTTACAGCAGTTATTTGTGCAGGGCTAACCTGGAGATGCTAGGCAGTGGGACCTCAGATCCTGGCAAGCTATGGGCGTCTGCTTTTTCCAAATAGTTCAGTACTATTTAGCCCAAACCGGCCAACTTCTTTAAAGTCAATGTAATTAAAAAAAAAAAAAAAAAAAAAAAGGAAGAAAGAAAAACCAAAATCACACCGGACTCTCTTGGATCACTAAACCTCCATCTGTTACTGACAATGAACAGAACCAGGTCTCTGTAAGTGTCTAATCAAAATTAACATCCTGTTCACATAGAGGCAACATTTGGCCTCTGTGCCAGGTATCTTGCTGGAGAGGTACTTTTCCAGCAGCCACTGGGATGGCGGGGATTCCTACTCGCGGATGGCAATTTCTTCTTTCTATTCTCATTACATTCCACTAAAGATCTAAAAGACCACGCTAAGAGAGGGATACTCGCGTTGCTTTGAAACTAACCAGTCAGTCAACAGCAGCCATAACCCTTAGTGGCTGCATCAAAATCCTGTTCTATGCTCCAGCGGCGTATAGAACTGTACAAAGAACCACCCTGGTTCAGGCAGACCTACTAGGGACTAGGGGAGGGGAGCACCAGGCAGAGGTCGTTATGTACCCAGCCGAAAACTAGCCCCAAATACATTTGGGCCACTTATCCATAAAGTTCGCTCGCTCCTTTGGTGTACACAAAGGGAACCAATCCTCCTTACATCTTTCCTAGAGTAAATACAATTGCTTTAGCTATTAAGAGCAGAGAGCTGGTCCAGCTCGGGACCGCGGCCACCACCGCCTGCCGGCAGAGCGGGAAGCAACAATCAGGAAAGTGGTACACGATCAAGGATTCTCACAAAACAACTGGCATAGGTTTAAAATTCACAGACTATTAGGAGTGCTGAGAAAGGGGTATATTTTTTGTTTTATGAGACAGCGTTCCGTAAATTCGGTTTTCCATCCATTTAGGACGTACTTTTTGGCGCGGCACTGGTTACGCGGCTCGAATTTGCAGGCTTGGGTGTGCCGTACCGAGAGGCTTGCACCCCTTACCCTCATTCTACACTCGAGAGCCACTACTCCCCTCCATTTTACACCGAATTTCAAAAGCGGGCAGAACAGAATCTTCTAGAAGGGTGTTACGAGCGGATTCAGGACGTGGGGGGTCGGTGTGGAAAAAACCAGACGGTTATTTTTTTCTCTCTCGGCGAATGAGGAACGCCCCCCACTACCCCTCCTCAACAACAACCCCCAAGTGCGCATGCGCACTTCGGTGGCAGGAGGGTACTTAAGGCGCGGCCACCGGGGCTGCGGCAGTGCGCCGAACAGCGGACTCCGAGATCTGCAGACCTCGGCGAACCCTTGCTCTCGACCACCTACCCACTCTCGGAACCATGGCCGCAGTGGCAGCAGCCTCCGCCGAACTGCTAATCATCGGCTGGTACATCTTTCGCGTGCTGCTGCAGGTGAGTATATGCCCGGGCTTTGGGTGGGAGAGGGTACCCAAAGCGCGCCCCTTGGAACCCTAACCCGCGTCGCGATTGCCGCCTCCCCAACCCATCCTATCCCAATTGCCGCGATTCCTGCCTACCAAAGTGCCGCGGTGGTACTATTTGTCCCTGCCCGTCCCCGTGCCCACATCCTCGCACAGACCCTGTCCCCAGTGCGCCGGCGCCCGGCCGGGAACAAAGACTCAGGGGTGCGGCGGTCGCCCGCAGCGGACGATCGCGACCAACGCGGTAAGAAACACCCGCTCTACTCAGACTCGATCCCAGGAGGGAGGCGGGGCACTTGTGTGCTGCGCGACTTTACAGTTCGCCCAGCAGAAAATGTTCGCCTTAAAAAATTGCGCATTGCGGGAAATTTTCTTTAAAACACACTATATACGCATACAACATTCATGGGGTGGGGTGAGAAAAGTTAGAAAATGGCACTTCTCAGGGGAAAAAATCTTAACAAAAAGAATCTCAACAAATTGAAAAAAATAAAGGGAGAGAAATAGAGAAAACGCGCATTGCAGGAAAAATAAACCAGACAAAGGCACTTGGCAGGGGGAAAATGCATTAGATAAAACATACTAGTAAAGAGACAAAGGAACAGGGGAAAAAATGAACTGGAACACACTTTGAATAAAACAATTAGAGGAAAATGCCCTTCTCAGGAAAAAAGGGAAGGGAAAGAACGCTTATAAAAGAAAAAAGAAAAAGACAAATCATTTTCTGGAAAGAGAGAGCACACGAAAAGGTGCTTTTCTTAAAGCCAAATTGGAAGAAAGCGCTTTGTGCATAAAACCGTCTATCCTCGAGAGCTCCCTTTGCAGGAAGAGTTCCCTGCTAAAGGAATCCTTTGCCAAAGGAATCGCATATTTCCTTCAAGGTGTTCCTGGAATGCTGCATTTACTGGGTAGGATTCGCTTTTCGAAATCCTCCAGGGACACAGCCCATTGCGAGAAGTGAGGTATACCTAAGTTGTGGGTCCAATCAGCTTGCAGCCATGCAGCTCTCAGCACAGTTGGAAAAGCTCCAGCTGCCCTGACTCGTGGACAAGCTGCGCCGCGCCCACCACTCCAGGCTGCACTGGACAGGCGGGCGGGGCAGGGGGCGGGGCTGGGCGGGCACACAGCAGGAGCAGCAAGCAGCAGTAGCAGCAGCACTATACTGGGTCCTAGGTGCTTCTTCTCTAAAGGTGGGTCCTGGGTCTCTCACCGCAGGTGTTCAGGTACTCCCTGCAGAAGCTGGCGCACACGGTGTCCCGGACCGGGCGGCAGGTGCTGGGGGAGCGCAGGCAGAGAGCCCCCAACTGAGGCCCCAGCTCCCAGCCCTGGGCGGCCGTGTCATCAGGTGCTCCTGTGCTTCTCGACCAGCATGGGAGCCAGTGCCGCGCAGGAATGGGGGGTCCCCTGTGCTCCCTCGTCAGAGGAGCACTTGCCAAGGTCAGTGAGGGGCCGGTAGGCCCCCGGAGAAGCAGCACCGACAATGATGAAGCTATCAGTTCCCTTCCCAGCCCCTTTGCCCCTGTCCCACTACCGGCGGGTGGGAGAAGAGGGGGGAAGAGGGGAGCAAACCCTCGAGAAATGGGCGTAGGCACCTCATTCTGATCTGGACCAAGACGGAACAGCACCATCTCAGCTGCATGAGAGATCGTACTACGGAGATCCAACACACAACCAAACAGCAGAATGGACATTCTGACACCACCAGCCGAAGCCCTGAATCTCGGTGCAGAAGAGAAAACATCAACTGTGTGCCCTGTGGCAGGACTGGAGGGCATGGATGCGGGAGGAAGAGGGTTAAGAAATTCAGAGGCGCCCTCTTGCAGTCCCTTGCCTAAGGCACGCACTTTCCTGCCTTGCTCCCTCATTCCCCTAACTCCCCAGCCTTCCAAACCCCTCCCCAAAATGTGTCACTTGATTCGGACCTATTCAACCAGAAACTGAATCCCACTTTCACCAAAACACCTTCTCCGGACCCCCGGCCCTTCACTGATCTTGCTTATCCCTGGTCTCACGAGGCAGTTGTGGTCAATATTGTGGTAGTCGCTAACTGTACTGCTTAATTGTGCATTAGTTGTATCCCCCAGCTAGATTGTAAGCTCCTGGAGAACAGGGACCACCTCCACAAAAAATAAAAAACGGACCTCTCCTGTCTTGTACAGTGTCCTAGGACCGTGCAGGGCAGTGGGGGTGCACCAAAGTTCTTTTGTGGCTTCTTCTGCGACAGCGTCACATGTCTCTAACTGGGCAATGTACCCACTGTGGAGGGGTATACCACATGGGAAAGGGAGGAGAGGAGGGGGACAAGAATGAACCAAGACTCTGCCTCATTTAAATACTGTCCTGAGATAAAGGACTATTTCTCGTCCCCAGTGAACATCTAAATACTGTCCTGAGATAAAGGACTGTTTCTCGTCCCCAGTGAACATCTAAATACTGTCCTGAGATAAAGGACTGTTTCTCGCCCCCAGTGAACATCTAAATACTGTCCTGAGATAAAGGACTGTTTCTCGCCCCCAGTGAAAAAGGTGGTATTCATTTGTCCCAAAACAAGGGACAATCCCCTTCCCCAGGATGTTGGGTGCATTTACTTGGTGGTCCTGAGATAAGGTACCACAGGTGGTTATAAATTTGAGAATGATGGGGAGAAAATAAGTGGGAATGGCCCTTTAAATGGAATACTGAGGACCAAGAAGGTTGACTTTAGAAATATAAAGCTATACCCCAGATCGCTACCCAGGAGCCCTGGGAAACAACTGCTGGGCAGGAAGAGGGGGCACTGGCTGGGACAATGGGCATGAGATGTGGCTTTGGGCCTCCTCCACCCAGCTTAGTCCTACGCCCCAGGATCACCATAAGGCCATCCTGCTGGACTTTTCTAACTCTCCAGCTGGACACTCCTCTTAATTTCTCAGTATATCCTTAAGGACCTTATCCAGCCGCTAGCCTGCCTTTTCCCCTCCCATTGCATCTTGAGGGTGGGCTGGCCTTAGTTCTCTTCCTTGGTTAGCCAAGGCTCTTCTTACAAGTGTCAGCTGACTTGTCCTGCCACCTGTTAAACCTCATCTCTGGTTTTATCCATCCCTGTCACTACACACCTGTTGCTATGTCAACACTAAGGGGATGAGTTGGAAGGCTATCAGTTCTCCTCTGCTACTTCCCTGAATCCCTTAGTCAGGATTGTCACACCACACTCTGGTGTGCAAAGCACCTCAAAGTCCTTGAACCTTGTCTTTGTCTCTGGCTCCCAAGAAAGCTTGATTTTCAGACCAATCACTGGCACCTCTGAAGATACTTGTAATTTCACTCAACACCAGGAAATTAAGGGGGCAGGTAGCACAGAACTTGCTGTGGTCTTGGCTTTACCATCCATCAAATTAGCTTAGGCTACCAAGCCAGGTCGCTTTTAGTCACCTACCAAAGTCTAGATGAACCCCCATACAGATCAGAGCATCACCAGGATTCCATGGAACTTGGATGTGACATGCATTCTAAGGCTCCATCTTCCTAGCAGGGTGGATACAGCTGCTTGCTGCCAAGGCCTGAAGTTAGGTCAGGTCCTTAGTCCCAAAGCTACTCATCTGCAGTCAGTGCCTCCCTCCTTCCAGACTAGAAACTTCTGTGGTTTGCTGTACTAAAATTGATCCAAGAGTACATACCAACGCAGGTTCCCAAGGAAGGCTCACTCTCGCCTTGGAGACTTGGAGAGGTGGGCCCACTGTCACTCTATTGTTCCATATGTCCTAGCCTCGGCCCAACACAAAGGCAGGACACAGCAAGGAGGTTGGAGTCCGGCCACCCTGCACGCAGCACATCTTGTACCCTCATCCCCAAGCCAGGAGGCTAATGGTAACCCCGGGGCTTTCCAGATGATCCTGGCAAAACCTTTTTCTTCCATCTTCCCTCCATCAGTACTGAATGTGGTGTAGTTAGGTGGAGACTTCCAGGAAAGGGCTGCCAGGGTGACTCTGAGAAATGTGAAATATCTACTACCCACCTTCCTCTCCCACCTCACGCCCGACTGTCCTGACAGCAAACTAAAGCCCCCAGAGAAGGCCGAGAAGAATGTGTTCATGGCCGTCCTTGTGTAGTACCTGCAAGCCTGATCCAAACATATCTTATATATAAAATGTTTCAACAAGCTACATGCTATTAAAACATTTTATTCTCACATAGAGCAATGGGGTGCGTTCTTTTATTGCAAAGCCCTTAGTACACAGAGCTAAATATCCCGTTCCTAAAGAGGTTGCTACTTCTGAACAGGAGCAAAGGCAGAGCAGATGAGCTGTGAGGGAAGCCGAATAGCTTTATGGGACTCTAGCAACACATGAGATTCTAAGGCTCCATCTTCCTAGCAGGGTGGATACAGCTGCTGCCAAGGCGTTAAGTTAGGACCTGACCTAGGCTGCGTCTCAGCCTGACCGGCTCGAGTTCAGTAGGGTGGAGGTCAAAGCTTCCAGAGATGTGGGTTCTAAGAGACTCTAACTGTGGAGTAAGTGAACTGTGACTGAAATGTGTCTGAGGAACAACAGGGATTAAGGTTTTTGGCTTGGGCTATAGGGCTGGCCAAAGATAGCTTAATTACACCGAGGCTTTGAGGGAGGCAGGCTTGCTGTTGGCCACTTACTAGATATCTACTTTCAAACTTGGATCTCTTCAGGAGCCGACAGCCCAAAGGGAGCGTCTGAGCTGGCAGTTAATCTCTCCCAGGAGATTTAAATGTGTGTACACACAGAGAGAAAAGAATAGTCCATCAAAGACTCCGTTTCCAGGTGACCACGACTTCTTCCATATGCCAGAGAGGCACATTTGCCACAATCTTCTCTGGAAACAATTCTGTCATTCCGTGACCCCCGTCCCCCCACCACAGGGCTCAGACCACAGCAGGAAACAGATTCCTGGACATTCCCAGGGCAGAGCCAGAAGACAGAGGAAGGCAATACAGGGCTCTTGGTAGGTCACACCGTGACATGTGTATGCTTCCAAGACAGAGAACGAGAAAAGAGGACAGCCCAACTCCGATTCCCCTTAGAAAAGACAGATGAGAAATTAAACTGTTTCGGCAGGAACTTTGGGATGACCATTTTTCAGATACAGAATTCATTTGGTTCCTGGAACTGACCAGGGTTCCAGAAACCTCATCTTTGAACAGGAATTATTGCCATTCATGAATCTTGATTTAAAAGAAACGAACAAGCTTGACCTAACACTTGGGATGAGCACATAAAACGGAACTTTTTTTTTTTTTTTGCTTCCTGGCTTCGGTGTTGCAGTCCAGAGGCTGACGGGATGTTGGACCATGTCAGGCCGGGCAGAGAAACTGTTCCCAATACCATCAGTTCCCTGAAAGGGACAAAAGAGGATCCGAACGTATAAACACAAAGAACCTATAAACTAGAACAGGTCTTAAGTTTCCCAACTAAAAAGGGACATGAGACCTAGAAGGAAACTAAAGGTTGTATGATAGGAGGAAGGAAAAATCGACTTGTCTCCCCATCCCCCATTTTCCTTTCCAGTCCAAGACGAGTGTGACAGGCATTCCGTTCCTTCTGCTGCCCTTGAGGGCCACTCCCCAACCAACTATAGGCGAGGGAGCCGGTGTCCAGACTCGACGAAAAGTTGGTGCCGAGCGAGAAGCACCCAGGACCCGAAGCAGATGGTCACCCTATCACTCCAGACACAAAAGAGAGTGTTTGGGGCCCACTTCTACCTACTCCCCACACTACTTCGGATGGGGGGGAAATGGGGGTAGGGTGGGGAAGAGCAAAGATCGAGAGACTGAAGTGGCGAGTAGAATGGCTGGCCTCCCAGAAGCTGAAGCCCCTTGCCAAGGGCCAGAGCGGAGGAGGTGGTGGTCGAGCCCGGCGTTCCCAGCGCCATCCCGGGAGCGTGCTGACCTTGGAAGCCAGCGTGACAGCCAGGAACCCCAGAACTCACCCTAGGGACGGGAAGGGACCCCTCCCACCCCCCACCCCAAGGCCCAGGTTGGGGCAAAGCAGGGAGGTCACCTGACGCCAGACAAGGGTGTGCCCGCCCCCAGCCGCGCGGAAAGCCCCGGCGAGAGGCCAAGCGGCGCCTAAGGTGACCCCGCAGGGCCAACATGGCGGCTCGGCCTCGCCGAGCGCCTAGCCTCTCACCCCGCCCAGGTGGGCGACGCCACGATACCTGCGAGCCCCGCCATGGCGCTGCCGCCACTGTCAGCGTCGCCGGTCGCTGCCGCAGCCTGCCTCCACCTTAGCTCTCCACCGACGCCGCAGGAGCTGGGGAGACGCCCCCTTCGTCTTCAAGTGGAGCATCACAAGGACCCCGTCCAAAGTCAGGCTGTCCTGCGCGGACGCCTGACAAATAGGCCCAAAATGAAACTACTCTAGGGGATTCTTCCCTCAGTATCCGTCACAAAATAGCCTTTATGAACTTTTTCGGGACGTTAATAAAATTATGGAGCGCTGTAGTCTTCAATCCCGTGGAATATTTAGTCAGGCGTACTTTGGACAGCCCCAAACCTCTGGCCCATGGTCCCCTTCATGCATATGCAGCAGATTGTGATCCTTACTCTTTGTAGTTTAGTTTGGTTGAAGAGTCTCAGTCCCCAGAAGCTCTCGGACCGTGGGCACCTCTGCACCCTGGGAAACTTCTCGTGCCTCACATCTAGCCCTTTGAACCACAGGCAAAGACCCAGGCTCAGAATATGCTTCCTTCTGGGTGATGAAATGCCTTGCCCCAGGCCTGTTAAAGTCTAGATGAGTTAGTGTGTTCACTTAACTAGCTAATTAGCCACGTTCCTGAGCTCGTACTATGCGCAAGCGCAGTGTTAGGGGCCAAGGAAGTAGAATACGACTCCTGACCCCAATTTCCTCAGTCAGGAGGTGAGAGTGAGTGTTGGAGGATTACTGTATATTAATACCTTTAATCAGGCCAGTACATAATTACGCATCGTGGGAAGCGCTAATAGGCAAAGTAAAGAGAGTTATGAGAAGTTAGTGGAATCCGGTGTCTGCAGAGCGGTGAGGGGTGGGGCCTTCTTGGGCAGATGAGTTTGTGTATTGTGTGCGTCGTCAAGGGGTATTCTTCCAGACATAGAGGTGACAACCCTAAGAAGGGTTGGGGTTGAGCAAGGAATATAACAGACACCTTGGGCATGAGTTTGGATCTTTGTCTTGAAAGGCACGGGAAGCTATGCTCTTTAGGGCAATGAAAGACTTTTGGGTCTCTTGGCTTTCCGAGTTGGAAGACATGGAGGTGAGGTTCAGGATGAGAGACCAGCCAAGGAACCAGAACAACTTTCCCAACACAAAGTCACGGTGACTCAGACAGGTAGTGGCTAAGGAAGCCAGGGAGAAGAGATCATATCACAGTGGATGTGGGTAAACAGCGAGTCGGCAGGCTCTGGTCTTAAGTATGAAGGGACGAAGAGCCTTTGGCCAAGGTGGAAATGCCTGAGGAGAGACAGGCTGCAGGGGACAATCAGAAGTGTGACTAGGGTCGGGCGTGGTGGCGCACGCCTTTAATCCCAGCACTCGGAAGGCAGAGGCAGGCGGATCGCTGTGAGTTCAAGGCCAGCCTGGTCTACAAAGTGAGTCCAGGATGGCCAAGGCTACACAGAGAGACCCTGTCTCGAAAAAAGAGAGAGAGAGAGAGAGAGAGAGAGAGAGAGAGAGAGAGAGAGAGAGAAATGTGACTAAGAAGTTGTAGCTGAGGGCTGGAGAGATGGCTCACAGGTTAAGAGCACTGGCTGCTCTTGCAGAGGTCTAGAGTTCAATTCCCAGCAACCACATGGTGGCTCACAACCATCTGTAGTGTGATCTGATGCCCTCTTCTGGCCTGCAGGTGTATGTGCAGGCAGAGCACTGTATACATAATAACAAATAAATCTTGGCGGGGGGGGGGGGGGGGGGGGGGGAAGGAAATAAGTGGCAGATGAATGGAGTGGCTTGGCCCCAGGTTTATTCCAGCACTCTGTTGTCCTTCAGTGCGCATGTCCTTCATACTCACAAGATGGCCACCCCAGTTCCAGGTGTCACATTTGAGCCAAGACAGTGGGTAGTCTTTCTTTAGTTGAGCCCACAGCAGGCCTGACTGTGACCCTCTTGTTGTTCAGTTGCTTAGAAGCCCATAAGGATCAGTGTACTTATCCCTGGTACTCCTGCCTGCTAACAACAGAAGAAAACAGAAGGCCAGGAAGCCCCTGAGTAGATAAAGAGGGGCCTGAACACGGGGTCAGGGCCAACTAACATTCTTGTGCACTGTTGATGGCAGAGGGAGGAAGGGTAATCACTCTAGGAAACTCAGCATGTCTTTGTTTTCCTCCTCCTCTTCCTCTTCCTCCTCCTCCTCCTCCTCTGCCTTCTTTATTCAAGACAGGGTTTCTCTGTGTAGCCTTGGCTGTTCTGGACTCACTTGGTAGACCAGGCTGCCCTTGAACTCACAGTGATCCTCCGTTTGCCTCTGCCTCCTGAGCGCTGAGATTAAAGGCGTGCGCCACCACGCCGGGCCGTGTCCTTGTTTTCAACACACCCTCTGTGCTATGCCCAGAGCCTCTGCTCCTATGGATCGTCTGGCAAGACTGTCTTTAGCAGAGGAATCCCTAGTTCAGTTGGTCTGGAAACAATCTGGTATCCATCCATGAGAGAATGGACCAACATACCAAGTGTTAGTCTGTGGGATACATATAGCACTTGGTAGCCATAGCTTCTGCATAGGAGATTCAAGAATGTTTCTAAAACATTTGGAAAAAAATTTTGCATCTGTACGTATTGAGCACATACTGGCATTGTTATCACCACCTGAAAGCTATAATGGAATAATTACTTATATAGTTCTTACAGGTTTTAGCTCAGTGTTCTAGAGCTGGGGTGAAGCACGTGAGAGGTTCTGTGTAGGGCACCTGGAAATGCTGTGCCCTTTTATGTGAGAGACTGGCGCATCCTCCTATTTGGTGGCCTTGGAACCAATGTCTGAATTGTGAGGGACACACATATTTTGTGCATAAACATAACAAAAGGCTGGCACACGCAACACTACAGCTTAATCTGACATGCAGGGTGTGGGTCAAAAGGAGCTGAGCCCAAACCAGCACACGCAGCAGGATTCCATTGTCCTAGTTCAAGAGCAGATGAACCTGAGCTATGGTAACAACTACCATATTAGTGGCTTCAGGAAGTCAGCAGAGAAAGGGGCAGGGCAAAGACTTGGCTCAGGTCTCATGCAGGGAAAGACTCATCAAGCTGGTCCAAAGTCAGGGAACTTTAAATAGGTTATTCCTTCAAAAAACAAAACAAACAACCCAGACACACATAACCAACCAACCAACCAACCAATCCCCACTCCCTAAAAAAGCCCAAAACAGGAAAGGAACATTTTAAAAGACTCCAAACAAGTCAGAAAGCTTGTTTCTAGTATTTCTGTCACAGGTGTGGGCATTGGCAAAGCCCCAGTGGCCAACTTTTTTATGGGAACTCTGCAAAGCTGGAAGCAGGCAGGGTTTCTGACCTCTGCTCTGCTAACCTGGTTCCTTCCATCCTCAGCCGTGTTCCACTTGGATCCTGGGATTTTGGATGACCCAAAAGCTCTTTCTGCCCTAAGATTTGACTAATCGGATCTTGACTTCCTGCCACGGCCCACCCAAATTGTAACCACCCACCTACCACCCAACCAGGACTGCTGCTCTGCTCAACCCTGCGCCCTCTGAAACTTGAATTTTCCTTGGGGATTCTTGCTCCCTCGAGACTTTTTTGGTCTTCACTGCCAAAGTTTGGTCCTGATCACCGCCTGCCCTCCCTCAGGCCTGCACTGGCCCCTCTGTTCTGACTCCTGTCGAACCCAAAACAGTCTGTGTGAAGGTTAGTTTCGTCAATGTGGCCTAGAATCACCTGGAAAGATTCTCAGTGAGGGATGGTTTAGAGGAGGTTGGCCCATAGGCATGTCTGCAGAAGATCTCTTGATTGCTTCAATTAATAAGGACGACCCTGGCCTGAAAGTTGGTGGCACCATTCCCAGGTTTTGGAGCCAGGGCTGTATACGCATAGAACGCTAGGTGAGCGCTGTGCTTGTTTGCATTCATTTCTCTGTGGGACACTGTGGCCAGTTGCTTCAAGTTCCTGTCCCCTTGACGTCCTGTAACAACAGACTGTAACCTAGAATTATAAGTCACAATCATCCTTTCTCCCCAAGTTGCAGTCAGTTTTGTTGTTTGTTTTGTTTTTAATCACAGCAACAGATTGCTAGGATGACAGTGTCACTCTCCCTCTGGAGGTGGTGTCCCCTTCTTCTGTAGTCACCTGTCAAGGTCCTCCCCATCAGCCTTCAAAGCCCCCAAACCGTTGGTACCTCCCCCATCGAGTCTTTGCATTCAGCCAGTGTCAACTTAGTGTTTCTATTGCTATGAAGAAACATCATGATCACAACAACTCTGGTTTGGTGTTTTGAGACAGGGTTTCTCTGTGTAGCCTTGGCTGTCCTGGAACTCACTTTGTAGACCAGACTGGCCTCGAACTCACAGAGATCCCCTTGCCTCTGCCTCCCAAGTGTTTGGATTAAAGGTGTGTGCCACCACCACCCGGCAAAATTTCATTTCTTTCTTTTTTTTTTTTTTTTCAAGACAAGGATTCTCTGTGTAACAAAGCCCAGGCTATCCTGGACTTTCTTTGTAGACCAGGCTGGCCTCAAACTCACAGAGGGCCACCTGCCTCTGCCTAAGTGCTGGGGTTAAAGGGGTGTGTCGTTACACATGGCCCCACAGCGATCATAAAGGAAAACATTTAGCTGGGGTTGGTTTGTAGTTTCAGAGGTTTAGTCTAATGTCATCATGGCGGTAAGCATGGTGGTGTGCAGGCAAGTATGGGAGTGGAGAAAGAGCTGAGAATTCTACATCTGGAGCCACAGGCAGCAGGCCAGCCAGCCACTGAACCTGGGCTTGAGCTTCCAAGCCCTCAGAGCCCACCACCTAGTGATGCACTTCCTCCAACAAAGCCACGCCTACTCCACTAAAGCCACGCCTCCTAATAGTGCCTATGACCTATAGGAGCCATTTTTATTCAAACCACTACAGTCGGCAATTGCAGACCTACTGGGACCCTACAGTAGTCAAAGCACCACTTAGAGAGAGAGAGAGAGAGAGAGAGAGAGAGAGAGAGAGAGAGAGGGAGGGAAAGAGTGTGTGTGTGTGTGTGTGTGTGTGTGTGTGTGTGTGTGTGTGTGTGTGTGAGATGGGGGTGGGGTGAGGGGCGTGATAACACCGGTGTCCTGTTGAGATGGGCAATAGTGCAAGGTCAAGGCAGACTCACTTCCTGTGCTCAGTGATTCCAGTGGAGCTGGGGCCTAAGCACAATGAATTAGTTACTTTAATGTTGCTTAGATTTAAAAAAAAAAAAAGATCATGACCAACAGCAACTTAAGGAAGACTTTGTTTTAGCTTACAGTTCCAGGGGCAGGTGGAGGGGGTCAGCTAGAGTCCGTAGTGGCTGGGGGAGGGGGGGATGGGACGGGTGGGAAGCACGGCAGCAGGAGCAGAAGGCTGCTAGACCACATCTCAACCACACACAGGAAACAGAGCAAACTGAAAGCCAGGCCAGGATATAAACTGTCAGCGTCCACTCTCAGTGATGTACGCCCTCTGGCAAAAGTTCCCAAACCTTCCCAAACAGTGCCAAGTACTTAAATACACGAGCCTATGGAGCTAGCTGTCACTCAGACCACAACAGCAGGGCAGTCTGCGGCCTGGCAGAAGGAGACGTCGGTAGTGAGTGGCGGATGGGTGTGTAATGTACGGTTGTATTGGTAGATCGTCCCATGCTAAGAAGCTGGCTATGAAAGTGGGGTTTCCTCCACTGCACCCCCAATTTCAGACCCAAGTTTGTTTCTGTTAAGTGTCTTCTAGGAAGCCTCATCTGGAGAAGAAGGCCAGGCCTGTCTAACTCTTGACAGAACAGTCAAAAAAACACTGTGTTCTTGAGCACAGCTAGAAAGTAACTGTTTCCAGCAGATGTTGTTGTGCTCAGCCAGGAGAGAGGCCACAGCTGGAACCCCAGCTGACTGCCTCATCAGCCTGGTGTCCGTGTCTCCATGTCTGACTGCCTCATCAGCCTGGTGTCCGTGTCTCCATGTCTAGCTGAACTTGGCTGTTTTCTTTTCTATACTCTTAACAAACTCATTCAAAACTGAAAGCTCGGCTATGAAAGATTGCTCTCCACATCAAACAGAGCAGAGGGAAAAAAGACTGAGTTGCACCCTTTCTGTTGTTGTTGTTTGTTTGTTTTGAATTGTCTATCTTGAGACTGGCTTGGAAGTCACTGTGTAGTGCAGGTTAGCCTCAAACCCACAATCCTCCTGCATCAGCCTCCTCGGTGCTAGTGAATTACCACACTCAGCTTCTCCCCCCTCCCTTTTTTTTTTTTTTTTTTTTTGGTTGTTGTTTTTTCAAGACAGGGTTTTTCTGTGTAGCCTTGGCTGTCCTGGACTCGCTTTGGAGACCAGGCTGGCCTCGAACTCACAGAGATCCGCCTGCCTCCGCCTCCTGAGTGTTGGGATTACAGGTGTGCAGCACCACACCCAGCTGCTCCCTCCCTTTTTTATTGATCCTCAACCCTCTTAGCTGGTAACCACACTCTTAGAACTGGATTGCGGGTTGGGGCTCAATGACAAATCCTCAGGGGACTTACGTTACAGATTCAAACCCTGTGGGTAAAATCAGGGTGCCTCCCTTACCGTGCCAACCCTGCGCAGTCCTGGGGTCTGAAAGTCAGCACCACTTCCTTACCACGAATTACAACCAGGAAATTGGACCTGTATTGCAACAGCAATATTAAAGGCACCAAAGAAGCTATGTGACATCTAATGATTTCAAAGGTAGCCAGAAATTTTTACCTAGGCGAATAAAGAAATATATAAGTTCTGGAAAACACACTGTAACTAGAGCGCTATAGCTTTCTTCTGGTCCATACTTACCAGCTGTGCACCTTCAAACAATTAATTAACACATCTATGATTTATTCCTCCCCCCCCCACCCCATCTGTAAAGAGAGAAAGTATTAGCCCACAGCTGATACAGCCATTGGTGAGGGACTCTGAGTTCATATTACAAAATGCTTAGAATATAGTGCCTGTCGCTTGTTCTCACTGAGCACTAAGGAGCTGCTGGTCCCTGGGGCTTGGCTGCACTGTGGAAGTCCCAGCAGAGAAGGCCCCTGTTTTAAGTCTGTGCTCTGCTGCTGTCCCTAAGTACTCCGAGACTTATGAAAGGTTTATCTGGCCCATGCATGGATCTGGAGGCTGGGACATCCGGAGCAAGGTGCTGGCTGGCATCTGTTGGCCTTGTTCCTGGATCATAGTGAGGCAGGACTGGGAGGAGGAGTGACATCAGGGTTTCTCTTCCGGTTCTTAGAAATGCCACCTCCAGGGTCTGTCTTCCTGTTGTAGCCTCCTTTGAGTTTAAAGACTTCCCCACAGCTTGGCCCCATAAATCTACAAGATAACTTTTGAGTGTAGAGTTTAGGTTTTGTCCACAAGTGACCTTTAGGGACACACATTCAAATAGAGTGGCCCTTCCTTTGCTTTTCACGTGGGCTGGGGGGCCCCGTCAGTTCAGTCTTGCTTGGGAAGGAAGAAGGGGTCTTTTAGCCAAGTCTGTGGTGACACCTAGTGGTACGTTGCAGAACTGCCTGACTTTTAAAAACTTCCAAGGTGGTAGCTGACTCTCAGCACAATCTTGTAACAGCACACAGACTTATTTCACTCATTTTACACGAGGTTAAACGGGTCCCGGAAGGTGGGGTCCATTGGCTGAGGCTGCCCAGTTCCAGGTGATGACTCTGTCTGAATCCAGGCGATATGGGCTGAAAGCCTAAATTCTCGGACTTTTGCTCCTCTATGCCAAGACCCTCTGGAGAACACGAAACTTTATACCCTTGCCCTCACTCAGAACATAAATATGCAATCTGTAGAGGGAATGGAGAGGGAGGCAGTGGAGGAATGAGATTAGGATCAGTCTCGGAATGTGGGTTGGCAAGGTTTGTGTGGCGGTGGGTGGCACCACTCCCTGCCTGGAATCCGGGACTGTATATACAAAGAAAGGCAGCAGCCTGTGTCTCCCTCTCAGCATCCTGATTGTGGATGTGATGTGACCTGAGAGTTGAAGTTCCTGCTGCCTTGATTTCCCCATCAGATGAACGGTACCTGTCTGTGGGAAAAAATAAACCCTTGCTTCCTTATGTTGCTTTCACCAGAGAATTTTGTCTTATTCTTTTTTTTTTAATTAAAATTTTTTTCTCTCATACATTATATCCTGACTGAAGTTTCCCCTCCTTCCACTCTTCAAAGTACCCCCACCCATACACCTTCCTTCTTCCCCAGACCCACTCCTCCTCAGTTTCCCTTCAGAAAAGAGCAGGCCTCCCAGGGATATCAACCAAACACGGCATAACAAGTTACAGTAAGACTAGACACATACTCTCTTATTGAGACTGGATGAGGCAACCTAGTAGGAGGAAAATGGTTCTAAGAGGAGGCAAAAGAGTCAGAGGCACCCCCAACTCCCACTGTTAGGAATCCCATAAGAACACCAAGCTACACAGCCATAACATATAAGCCCCGTGGATGTTGCCTCCATCTCCTTGTGCCCCTCTGAGCCTTGCTTAGTTGATTCTGTGTGCTGTGTGTGTGTGTGTGTGTGTGTGTGGTGTCCTCTACTCCTCTGCCTCCTGCGATCTTTCCTTCCCCTCTTCTGTGAGCTTTTCTGAGCTCTGCCTAATGTTTGGCTATGGGCCTCTGCATCTGCTCCCATTGGTTACTGGATGAAGCCTCTCTGATGACAACTGGGCTAGGCACCAATCTATGAGTTTAGCAGAATAACATTAAGAATTATTTCATTGACTTTTTTTGCCAGTTATGTTTGGCTCTACCCTAGGTCTCTGTTATATCAATCAAGCCTCTGGTCCCTGGCCGTTCAAATGGCAAGAGCCATTGTCTTGGGGGAAGTTCAGTAGGTACGTGGCCTTCCGGGAAGGTAACCTGGTAATTTTGCAAGGTCTGTACTGTGATGTACCTCCAGAATTGCTTCCAGCCTCTGACACTTCTTTTCTTTGCTGCTGCATCTCTCAAAAAATCTGGCATAGTGTGAACCCCCACTTGCTGGGTATTTCCCACTCTGACTGAAGAAACCTCCTACGGGATCTCTATGAAGATGCACTGCTGTTCAGATGAATTAATTCCTGACAGTGGAATTCCTGATTTGATTCAGACAAAGAAGTTTAAAAGTTAAGTAGTCCATAGAAAGTTTACAGCTGCAGGAAATACTTTTGGGGTCATCCAGATGCCTCACTAGGAGACAGGCTGGAGACAGATTTGAAGGTTCAGATATGCTTTCTCTCTAGAGAGAGCAGCAGGGATCCTGGTGTGCACCATAAATATAGGCAAGTTGGTTTGAACTTCCTGTGAACCCTGAATGCAATGGGGCTACCAAGAAATGCCTAAGTTAAGTACAAATCTTAATGTCAAAAAATACAAACTGTTTCATTGTAGTTACCTATACATTGTCAGCTTATGGCATAAAATGCTGTCGCTCTAAATTTACTTGTATCTTGGAATGTGAGACTAGACAAATGTTTAGCTTAGCACTGAAACATGTAATCACTAAAAACACTCCTGTTGTAATGGTTTTGTCTGTCTCTGTGATAAATCCTTTTGGCTATGAGGTAATTCTTTCTCTGACTGAGAGAGCTTTTGCTCAGGGTATAAGAAGTGCCAGGAGGGCTGGAGAGATGGCTCAGTGGTTAAGAGCACTGGCTGCTCTTCCAAAGGACCCGGGTTCAATTCCAAGCACCCACATGGCAGCTCACAACTGTCTGTAATTCTAAGATCTGGCACTCTCATACTAAGGTGCATTAAAATTAAATAAAATATTTTTTTTTAAAAGAAGAAGTGCCAGGAAAATAAAGTTTGTTGGGGCCGTTCACCTCACTCATTCTCTCTCTTTCTTGTCTCTCTCTCTCTGTGTATGTGTGTGTGTGTGTGTGTGTGTGTGTGTGTGTGTGTGCGCACGGTTTATTTTCTATCTCTTTTTTCTTTCTTTCTTTTTTTTTTTTTTAAGATTTATTTGTTTGTTATTATGTATACAGTGCTCTGCCTGCATATACACCTGCAGGCCAGAAGAGGACATCAGATCACATTACAGATGGTTGTGAGCCACCAAGTGGTTGCCGGGAATTGAACTCAGGTTCCCTGGAAGAACAGTCAGTGCCATCTCTCCAGCCCCCTCCCCCCCCTCTCTTTTTTATTCCACTGTAGATTCACAAATAAGTTAACAGACTCAGGGTTCTGCCATCCGCTCCTCCCTTCCTCCAGTTAGCAGGCATGCTTTAGCCTACAGCAGATCTCTACAAATAGGCCTATTGAGAGCTAAGGAGCAGATCAAAGAGTCTCCGTTTACAATGCCCTGCAGTTTTTAGCTAGAAGCTGCTTTTCACAGCCCTAGCTGCAGGAAAAAAGGTGGTCAGTTTAAGTTTTCCTCAGCAGCAACACAGCCAGCGTTGAGTCACTACAGAAGGAACCCTCAGCTCTGTCTCCCCCTCTTTCTTGTACTTTCAATCATCTGTGAGCAGTTACCTGAGCCATCATCTCAGCAACCTAAGAGATAAGGCAAATACTAGACCTGGACCCGCCAATGCCGAACCTTGGAGATCCAGGTAATGTTAGGCATGAGCTCCTCTCACGGCATGGATCTCAAGTCAGACCTGTCACTGGTCGGCCACTCCCACAAGTCTGCGACACACCATTACCCCAGCACATCTCTCAGGCAGAGCAAATCGTACGTTGAAGGCTTTGTGGCTAGGTTGATGTCCCAATCCCACCACTAGAAGAAACCTTGCCTGGTTACAGAAGATGACCAGTTCAGGCTCTGTGTTCCCCTATTACTAGAAGTCTTCGATAGGGCTACCCTTGTAGACTCCAGGGGGTTTCCACTGCGCTAGGTTTCCCCATTGCCACCTGCCAAACACTGGCTCTGACACAAGGACAAACCTAGGTGGGACACAGGGTCAGTGAAAAAAGCCAAAAGCTGATAGCTCCTAGCTTCTGCACTGATAGCAACAGGTAATTGGGAGAAAAGGACAAGAGCCACCACAGCTTGTGAAAAGCTCTAAACTCTCTTTAACTCTTAAAAAAAAAAAGATTTATTTATTTATTCATTACACAGTGTTTTGCCTGCATGTGTGCCTGCACTCCAGAAGAGGGCATCAGATCTCATCATAGATGGTTGTGAGCCACCATGTGGTTGCTGGGAATTGAACTCAGGACCTTTGGAAGAACAGGCAGTGCTCTTAACCTCTGAGCCATCTCTCCAGCCTCTCTCTTTAACTCTTTAATGGCCAGAGCTGGTAGCTCCTAGTGTTTGTCTGCACTGATCACCGTGAGAAACTCAGAGGGAAAAGGAAAGGAAAGGGAACCAGAGCTGATGGTCTCCGGCGTAGGCTGCTGATAGAGAAAGAAAAGAAAAAGGAGGAAAACACACATTCATTCATACACACTTGGTGGATGAAACAAAGTGGGCTCTAACAAACAAGTTCCAACAGGCTTCAGTAACTTCACACACACACACACACACACATACACACACACACACACACACACACACACATGCACGCACACACACATGCACGCACACACACATGCACGCACACATACATACATACATACATACATACATACACACACACAATCAGACAGACAGACACATGTTTGGTACATGAAGCAAACACTAAAGGGCAAGCTCCAACAAGCCGGCTCCAAGAGGATCCAACAACTCTTGGTTCTGTCTATAGTTTCTAAGGCAAAGTTCTTTATGTCAGAAGAAGAATTGCCTTACAGCCATAAATGCAATTCCCATAGAAACAAATAAAGGCATTACACATAGGGAAATACAGCAGGATTACTGGTTACTCATGCCTAACTAAACATTTCTTATCTGTCACTTCATTCCACAAGTTCATTGTAAGTTCAAAGCCACAGTTCTTCATGTCTCAGGTTAACAAGGTTTAAGGGTAGCATGGTTTAAGGATTTACACTGAGATAATTGCTTACATGTCTTTCCATTAAGGCTTGTACCTCCCTAAACATTATTTACCTCTTAGCTCCACACATTCATTGTAAGTTCAAAGTAATATTTTTATCTATCTATCATTGTATATGTTAATTATAAGTTCGGATGAGTAGTTTTTTTATATCATAGGTTAGCATTTTTTTTTTTAAAAGAGGTAATCTATCTTACGTTGTATTTTCAAGGCCTTGTATAAGTTAAATTAGTTATCATGGTGCATACCAAGACCCATGATCTCATCTTTGGACCTAACTTAGAGGCATGTCTTCATAGACCATAAATTTGCTTCAAGCCTGTTCTTCTTCCTAGTGGAATTTATGTGCTTGTGACGTAGAAAGTTCACAGAGCTCCTAACAGTTTTTGCTATTCTGTAAAGGAGCTTAAAAATTCCTTAAATCAAATCAGAAATTCTATACAATCATTATCAGAAATTATATAAAATCATCAATTCATCTAAACAACATTATTTCATGAAAGTACATTTAAAAAAAAAGATTTTATTTATTATTTATACAGTATTCTGTCCCCATGTGTGCAGGCATGCCAGAAGAGGGCACCAGATCTCATTATAAATGGTTGTGAGCCACCATGTGGTTGCTGGGAACTGAACTCAGGACCTTTGGAGAACAGATAGTGCTCTTAACCTCTGAGCCATCTCTCTGGCCCTTTTTTTGTTTTTGTTTTGTTTTGTTTTGTTTTGTTTTTCGAGAAGAGGTGTCCTTGTGTAGCCTTGTCTGTCCTGGACTTGCTCTGTAGACCAGGCTGGCCTTGAACTCACAGCGATCTGCCTGCCTATGCCTCCGGAGTGCTGGGATTAAAGGCGTGCGCCACCACGCCCGGCAAAAGTACATCTTCATATTGATACTGCAGGAAATCTGCCCAACAAAGTTGGAAAATACCCAGAAAACAATAGGGAGGGAAGGTCTCTCCATTCCACGGCAGATATATGAGAGATACAGCAATGACAAACACAGAAAGGCATATCAACAGTAAGAGGCAGTCCAGAGACAAAGACCCCGGGGTCCATGCCTCTCCAGGGTACACTCATCATCAGCTATACGAAAACAATGGGCTGCCTCCAGGAAGCTCACTCGCTTGCCACACCTCAGTTCCGCTTGTCTCTCCCAGTACTTTCTTCCTCCATCCTCACTACCTGATTCCTCCTGTTCCTACCCCTACCTCCCCCCAATCCACCCACAAAATCTGTTCTATTTCCCCTTCCCAGGGAGATCCATGCATTCCCCCGTCCCCCAAAAGCACCCTTGGTACTCAGCCTTTCTGGGTCTGTGGATTGTAGCATGACTATCCTTTGCTTAAGTGAGTGCACACCCTGTTTTTCTTTCTAGGTCTAAGTTACCTCACTCAGGATGATTTTATCTGTTTCATCCGTTTGACTGCAAATTTCATGGTGTCATTTTTTTTTTTAAACCACTGAGTAAAACTCCATCGTGTAAATGTGCCACATTTTCCTTATCCATTCTTTAGTTGAGGGACATCTAGGCAGTTCCTAGTTTCCAGCTGATATGACTAAAACTGCTATAGTTGAAGAGCTGTCCTAGTGGTATTGTGGCATATGTCCAGGAGTATAGGGTACATGGGTATAGCTGGGTTTTAAGGTAGACCTATTCCCAATTTTCTGAAGAACCATCATATTGACTTCCGTAGTGGCTGTACAAGTCTGCGCTCCCACCAGCAATGGAGGAGCGTTCCTCCCTCTCCACATCCTCACCAGCATGAGCTGTCACCTGTGGTTTTCAGCTTTAGCCATTCTGACAGGTGTAAGATGGAGTCTCAGAGTTCTCTTGATTTGCTTTTCCCTGATGGCGAAGGATGTTGAACATTTCTTTAAGTGCTTCTCAGACATCTGAGATTCCTCTGTTGAGAATTCTGTTTGGATCCGTACCCCATTTCTTAAATTAGATTATTTGGTTTGTTGATGTCTAGCTTTTTGAGTTCTTTATATATTTTGGATAACAGCCCTCTGTCAAATATGGAGTTGGTGAGGATCTTTTCCCATTCGGTAGGCTGCCATTTTGTCATGTTGACTGTGTCGTTTGCCTTTACAGAAGTTTTTCAGTTTCATAAGGTCCCATTAATTAATTGTTGGTCTTAGTGCCTGAACTATCTGTGCCAGTGTTCTGTTCAGGAAGTTGTCTCTAATACACTCAAGGCTATTCCCCGCTTTCTCTTCTGTTAGCTTCACTATATCTGGTTTTATGCTGAAATCTTTGGACTTGAGTTTTGTGTAGTGTGATAGATATATTCTTCTACATGCTGACAACTAGTTAGACCATCACCATTTGTTGAAGATGTTTTTTTTTTTTTTAAATATTTTACTTTTTATATATGAGTTGCTCTATCTGCGTGTGTACCTGCATGCCAGAAGAGGGCATCAGATTCCAGTATAGATGGCTGTGAGCCACCATGTGGTTGCTGGGAATTGAACTCAGGACCTCTGGAAGAACAGACAGTGCTCTTATCCCCTGAGCCATCTCTCCAGCCCCAAGATGTTGTCTTTTTACCATTATGTATTTATGACTTTTTTAAAAATAAAAAACCAGGCGTTCATAGTAGTGTGGATTTACATCTAGGTCTTTGATTCATTCCATTGATCAATCTGTTTTTATTTCAATACCATTAAAAAAAAAAACTATAGCTCTATACTGCAGTTTGAAATCAGAGATGGTGATGCCTCTAGAAATTTTTTTTATTGCACAGGATTGTTTTTAGCTATCCTGGGTTTTTTGTTTTTTCATATGAAGTCGAGTATTATCCTTTTAAGGTCTGTAAAAATTGTTTTGGAGTTGGGTGCAGTGGCTCACACCTGTAATCCCAGCACACAAGGAGGGTGAGGCAGATGAATCTCTGTAAGTTTGAGGCCAGCCTGGTCTACAGAGCAAGTCCAGCATAGCCAGGGTTACACAGAGCTGTCTCAAAAAACAAAAAACTAACAAAGAAGCATAACCACCACCACCACCACCACCGCCACCACCACCAACAACAAAAAAACCAAAAAAAAAAAAAAAAAAAAAAAAAAAAGGAAAGGAAAAAAGAAAGGAAGGAAGGAAAGAGTTGTTTTGGAATTTTTATGGGAATTGCTTTGAATCTGTAGATTGCTTTTGGCAAGATGGCCATTTTTACTATATTAACCCTACCATCTATAAGCAGATGTTTCCATCTTCTGATATCTTCTTCAATTTCTTTTTCCAAAGAGTTGAAGTTTTTGTCATACAGTTATTTCACTTGCTTAGTTAGAGCTATCTCAATATATTTTATATTATTTGTGGCTCTGGTGAAGGGTGCTGTTTCCCTAGTTTCTTTCTCAGTCCATTTGTCATTTGTATTGAGAAGGGCTACTGTTCTGTTTTTGTTTTGTTTTGTTTTGTTTTTGAGTTAATTTTGTATCTAGCCACTTTGCTGAAGGTGTTTATCAGCTGTAGGAGTTCTCTGGGAAATATTTTTGGGGTCATTTATGTATACTATTCTGTCATCTGTAAATAATGATACCTTGACTTCTTCCTTTCCAATTCGTATCCCCTTGATCTCCCTCATTTGTCTTATTGCTCTAGTTAGAACTTCAAGTACATTATTGAACAGATATGGAGAGAGTGGGCAGCCTTACGTTATCCCTGATTTTAGTGGAACTGAATTGAGTTTCTCTCCATTTCATTTGATGTTGGCTATAGGCTTGATGTAGCCAACAATTGCCTTTGTTATGTTTAGGTATGTAGGTATGCCCCTTGTATCAGTAATCTTTGCAGGACTTTTATCATGAAGGGCTGTTGGATTTTGTCAAAGGCTTTTTAAGCATT
This sequence comes from Acomys minous, assembly GCF_964271855.1. Lineage (NCBI taxonomy): Eukaryota > Metazoa > Chordata > Mammalia > Rodentia > Muridae > Acomys > Acomys minous. The sequence continues at coordinate 77,368,814 of NC_140485.1, read as the reverse complement.
TAATGAGATGAACATGTGGTGTTTTTTTTTTTCTTTCAGTTTGTTTATATGGTGGATAACATTGATGGATTTTCGTACGTTGAATCACTCCTGCATTTCTGTGATGAAAACTACTTATTCATGGAGGTTAATTTTTAATGTATTATTGGATTCTGTTTGCACATTATTTGTTGAGTATTTTTGCATCTATGTTCATAAAGGGAATTGGTCTGTAATTCTCTTTCTTTGATGAATCTTAGGTATCAGAGTGACTGTGGCTGCATAAAATAAATTTGGCAATGTTCCTTCTGTTTCTGTTTTGTGGAATAATTTGAGTAGTATTGGTGTTAGCTCTTCACTGAAAGTCTGGTATAATTCTGCCCTAAAACCATCCAGCTCTGGGCTTTTCTTTGCTTGGGAGACTTTTAATGACTGCTTCTATTTAGGCATTATAGGTCTATTTATATTGTTTATCTGATATTGATTTAACTTTGGTAAGCAGTATCTATTGAGAAAATTAGATATTTTTTTTTGAGGCAAGGTTTCTCTATGTAGCCATGGCTGTCTTAGACTTGCTTTGTGGACCAGGCTAGCCTTGAAATCACAGTAATCTGCCTGCCTCTGCCTCCAAGTGCTGGGATTAAAGGTGTGTGCCACCAACGCCGGGCAGAAAATTAGATTTTTGTTTCTGATTTTGTTAATTTGGATATTCCCACACCATCTTTTAGTTAGTTTGGGTAAGGCTTTTCTATCTTGTTGATTTTTCTCAAAGAGCCAACTCTTCATTTCATTGATTCTCTTTTAAAATATATTTTTATTTAATGTGCATTGGTGTTTTGCCTGCTTGTGTGTTTGTGTAAGGGTGTCAGATCCTCTAGAACAGGAGTTACAGACAGCTGTGAGCTGCCGTGTCGGGCCTGGGAATTGAACCTGGATCCTCTGGAAGAGCAGCCAGTGCTCATCTCTTCAGCCCCCATTTCATTGATTTTTTTATATTGTTCTCCTTATTTCTATTTTATTGATTTCAGCCCTCATTTGATTATTTCTTTCTGTCTCCTCCTCTTGAATATTCTTGAATATGCTTGCTTCTTTTTTGTCTAAAGCTTTTAGGCGTGCCATTAAGTTGCTAGCAGAGATCTCTCCAATTTCTTTAGGCACTTAGTTCTGTGAACTTTCCTCTTAGCAACACTTATATTGTGTTCCATAAGTTTTTGTATGTTGTGCATTCATTATCATTAAATCCTAGGAGGTCTTTAATTTCTTTCTTTTATCTCCCTTAACCCAGTAGTCATTTGGTAGAGAGTTGTTCAGTTTACATGAGTTTGTAGGCATTCTGTTGTTTCTGTTGTTGAAATACACCTGTAATCTGTGGTGCTCTGATAGGATGCAGGAGGTTTCTTCTCTTTCTTCTTCTTCTTCTTCTTCTTCTTCTTCTTCTTCTTCTTCTTCTTCTTCTTCTTCTTCTTTGTCTTCTCCTCTTCCTCCTCTTCCTCCTCCTCATTCTTCTTCATCTTCTTCTCAAAAGATTTGCTTTGTGACAAGTATATGGTCCATTTTGGAGAAGGTTCTGTGAAGTGCTAAGAAGAGGGTATATTCTTTTTGTTGTTGTTGTTGTTTTTTTTATTTATTTGTTTTTTGGTCTTTTGAGACAGGATTTCTCTGTGTAGCCTTGGCTGAAGGTATATTCTTTTGTGTTTGGGTGAAATGTTCTGTAGATACATTAGGTACATTTGGTTTATAGAATCTGTTATGTTTAAGTATCTGTTTAATTATTGTGTTGATGACCTGTTTATTGGAGATGAGAGTGGAGTATTGAGGTCCCCCACTATCAATGGGTGAGTGTCAATGTGTGATTTAAGCTTTAGTAATGTTGCTTTTACAAATGTGGGTGCCCTTGCATTCAGGAAATAGATGTTAAGAATTGAAACATCATCTTGGTGGATTTTTCTTTTGATGAGTATGAAATATTTTCCCCCATATCTTTTGATTAATTTTGATTTGAAGTCTATTTTGTTAGATATTAGAATGGCTGGACCAGCTTGCTTCTTCGGTCATTATTGAGGTGTGCTTCTTTTTTTTTCTTTTTTGTTTTTTTGTTTGTTTTTCGAGACAGGATCTCTCTGCGTAGCCTTGGCTGTCCTGGACTCACTTTGTAGACCAGGCTGGCCTCGAACTCACAGCGATCCGCCTGCCTCTGCCTCCCAAGTGCTGGGATTAAAGGCATGCGCCACCATGCCCAGCCTGAGGTGTGTTTCTTGTGTGCAGTCAAAGGACAAATCCTCCTTATGTCTCCATTCAGTTAGTTTGTATCTTTTTATTGGAGAATTGAGTCTCCATTGAGAGGTATCAATGACCAATGATTGTTAATTCCTGTCATTTTGTTGTTGGTTGTGTGTGTGTGTGTGTGTGTGTGTGTGTGTGTGTGTGTGTGTGTGCTCTTCCTTTGGGTTTTGCTAGTGTGAGATTAATTATTGCCTGTGTATTCCTGGGTGTAGTTAACCTCCTTGTGTTGGAGTTTTCCTTCTAGCATTTTCTATAGAGCTCTGTGTGTGTGTGTGTGTGTGTGTGTGTGTGTGTGTGTGTGTGTGTTAGATGTGTAAGGAAGGAGTCTGGAAAGAAAGGAGGTAAGAGCCAGGTTGTTTGTGAACTCTTTTTGTTATTGGTGTCCCTTCAAACTCCCACTTTAGCCCAGGCTGGCCTTAAGCTCACTATGTAGCCAAAGATGACCTTGAACTTCTATTTCTCCTGCCCCCATCTCCTGAGAACAGGGACTACAGGTACGTGCCATCATGCTTGGCACAATATTATTTTGATTAAGGAACTAATTCTCAGTGTCCTCGTCCACCCGAGAAGGGAGCGGGTTGTTCCTGCTCTTCTTCACAGCTCCAGAGTCATGCTGACTGCCTATCTTGCTCCTTACCTTGGTGTTTGTTGGTCTCTCAAAGTTAACAGAGCCAAAGTCAAGAACAGATCCTTACCACCTGCCCCACCTCTCCATCTGCATCACGCTCCCTTCCTGGTGTCTTAGGCCTGTCCGGTCTCTCTGTTTGTGTACGTGAAACACTTTTAGCTGCCTTTGGTACCCACCACCTCCATCTTCTCAATGTTTGAAACTATGTGCACAGCAGTTCAGGAAGCCAGCAGCCCACCAGGTCTGCTGCTGACACCCAGCCAAGGGGCCAGGTGCAGATGCCTCTCACTGTCTCTGTGTTCCCAGTGGTAGTACCACCAAGACCTAGTAGCTAGTGTAGTTTGTTAAAATAAGATCATTAAAATCTTCAGTGTTCCTCTTTTCCAGATCCAATCCCACATGTTATAAGATAGCCTACAAGATGGCTCCTGGCCACCCACCCCCCACTTCTTGTCCACACTACATCACCTGGTTCTGTGACTCGATGGATTCCACACATGCTTCTTATAATGATGTGCACTGGCTGTCCCGTCTGTGGGAATGCCCACAGGCATTGCCATGGCCTCTCCTACACAGTCTGCGGGTTTTGCTCAGGAATGATCTGTTGAATAAAGCCACCCTTGATCTTCCTTTCTGGCCTCCCCTGACATCCATGCCCTCTCTCCCCTCGCTCCACTTCAGCCTGGTGACATCTTATGTAATTTGTTGCAGCACATTTGATCCCACTGCGAAACTCCAGATTGTGAACTCTAAAAAACCTGTTTCTTGTTTGGTGTGGTTCAGCCCTAACACAGGCCTTTAATCCAAGAACTTTCTGTTTATTGTAAACAGGTGATTATGGTGGGGCTCAGCCCTAGCACACACCTTTAATCCTGAGAGCTTTCTGTACATAGGATTTAATAAAGTTAACCCTAGCTCAAGAGGTGGAACAAGAAACCAGCTGGCAGGGATTAAATAGATAGGAGGGCCTTTGAGAGAAGGGCATTTAAGACAGCGTGGAGAAGAAGGAGCTCTTTAGTTCTTTGGCTTTTAACCTCTTGGCTTTCTTCTCCTGGGCTGTCGGGTGAGCTAGCAAGCTTTTGGCCGTGGGCTTTTGGCTTTTGATTTTTTGATTGTTTTTCTTTCTGGGATGTGAGCTAAGAAGGAAGGTCAACTGGGTGATTTTTCTGCCTCTCTGAGCTAGCAAGTTTTCACCCCAGCCTCTGGCTCCTGAGTCTTTGTTGGTAAAATTGAACGATTTGGTATTTTCATTCATTATAACAACAGTAACTAGCTTATTTAATATATTGTTAATCATCTATCTCCACCCAAGACGAGCAGGGGCATTTTCCTGTTGTAATCATGGGAATAAACAGTGGTTATACTAAGTCTGTGAGGGTACGGAGGTGTCTATTGGTGTTGTTCTTGTCCAGGCCCATGCTTGGGCAGCCACACTGGTGAGACTTTATGGCTGCAACTTCTGACATTTCTAGGTGACACAATCTCACAGCCAGATTCCCTGTTCTTCTGGCTCTTAAAATCTTCTGCCTACTCTTCGGCAATGGGTTGTGCTTTTCCTTAATGGTCTCTGTTGGCTGCAAAGAGGAATTTCCTTGCTGAGGGGTGAGTACTAGCCCAGGGCAATTAGCTAGTTTCTAGTATGAGACATGGTTTTTCTGTTCTTGAGCTGGTCTGAAGTCTAATTAGGGAGCTGTTGGTTACTGCCAAAGTATGCATGCCACTACTGCACCCTTACAGTTGTTAGGTCATGCTGGCTGTTGTGTGGTACATAGGTGTCACAGCTGGGTAGGACTGTTGGTTGCTCCCCTTCTTTGGAAGCTTGCATGATGCCTTCTGGTACCATGAAAGCTGGTCCTCAGGGAGGATTCATTGTTAAATTTATTTATTTATTTATTATCTACTATGCAGATCAGGCTGCCTTCTGACTCAGAGGTCTGCCTGCCTCTTCCTCCTTAGTGCTGGGATTCACCATCACACCCTGTTATTGTTACTTTTTTGTTTTTTTTTTTCAAGACAGGGTCCCTCTGTGCAGCCTTGGCTGTCTTGGACTCTTATAGACCAGGCTGGCCTCAAACTTACAGTGATCCGCCTGCCACTGCTTCCCAGTGCTGGGATTAAAGGCGTGCACTACCACGCCCGGCTTCTATTGCTACTTTTAAAAACCATCTTTTAGGGCTTGGTCTAGGGCTAGGTGGTAGACAGGTTGTCTGGTATCCAAGAGGCTCTTGAATCAGTCTCCAGTACTGCCAATAAACAGAGCAACTTCAGAGCCGGGATGAATGCCCAGTGGGAGAAATGCCTCTCAAGCGTAAGGGCCTGATTTCGAATTCCCATGTAAAGTTGGCCATGGTAGTCCTGCTGGAATCCTGTTGCTGCTGCGGTGAAATGAGAGGCAGAGACCGGAGCATGTCCAGACACTCAGAGGCAACCAGCCTGGGGTACATATCAACCAGAAAGGTGAAAGGTGAGGCTCAACAGCTGAGTCTGTCCTCTGACTTCCACATACTATAGCACGGACATTCACATGCACGCGGACACATATATCATGGACATACAAATCACACACTCACACAACAGAGTGACACACATATTCTTACGTACACATTCTGACACATACATTCATACACACGCACTTACATGCGCTCATACACACGTACACTCACACACACTCTAACACACATACACACACTCACACACACATATCCATAGACAAACACACTCACACATATACACATACTCTCACACATACACACAGGCACACTTCTGCACACACTCACAGTCACACACATATTCTGACATACTCTCACACATTC